>NW_026884950.1:0-60822 GCF_032173495.1 Musca vetustissima | reverse complement strand
GTTTGTAAAATTATTACAATAAGGTGGGTACTTCTTTTGAGGAGATAAGTAAATAATACTTAGGATATAATGACAAAATGTTAATGATTTTAAAAAATATAATATTATTATAATTTTTTTTCTTAAATTATTGTTTTGTTTTTAACCAGCATTGAATTCTATGACCTATAAATAAGACCTACAAAAGCAGCGTTTTTGTTAGAAATTTTGTCATATTTTTCACAGCTAATTAGCTTAATTTACTTTTACGACTCACATTAATATGTCGTGTAAAACTTAATATTTGCCCATTTACACACCAAAAAAAAAATATGTATATAAAATATTGTATGATTAATTACATTTAACACAAAAGTTTAAGTCGCTATAATATTAACACAAAACAGCAACAACAACAACCAAAATGTTTTCCATTTTTTGGGTCTGTTGTTACAGTTTTTTGGTACAAAACCCATTTAATAATTGGTGACTGCCTGGATGGTCGGTTGGTTGGTTGGCTGTTGATAACTTTTCAGCAATAGCCAGATCCAAAATGCGTTTTATTTAATTAATTTAACTTGTCATTTAATACATTTTTAATTTCCTTGTAAAATTTTAAGCAATTTGTGTGTAAATTTTTCATAGTTTCGTCATCAGCGAACATCTCATAGTTGTCAAACCGAACCACCTGCCGTTGGCCCCCTCTTGGATAATAGCATTTAGTGGCATGTAGCGATGCAAATTTTTTATGATGTTGTTGTATTTTTTTCTCATACATTTTTGTTAGAGCCCAGTTGAGACCGTAAATATAGTGTGTATGTGTCTGTGTTGATTACACTCTCATACAATTTGTTTTTAGATTTTTTTCGGTTTTGTTTTCTGAGGCACCTTAATTTTCCCATAATTTCGAACAAACTACTAACGCAAATGTAGAAAAAAATACCATTAAAAATTGAAATAAAAAAACACTTGGCATGAATGACAATTTCGTTTTCATTAAACAATTTGTGTGTGCGTTGAATTAAATTTTTTGTTGTTGTTTTGCTTTTTACACACACACACGTTTTTGTTTGCTGTTTTTTACAGCACTTGCAAATTACCACACACATCAGAATTAAGTTGCAACAGCAAATGTATGATCTGCACCAGCCAGCAAAAAATACATTAACAACACGTTGGTCAAATATTGAAGAAAAAATGTCCATGTGGATCTCTATAATAATGTTTGCAATAATTACATTTATTACAAATGCCAAACAGTGAGGTGGATCGATGTTTAATAGTTGTGTTCAAAATTAGAATATATAGATAATATAAAAAAGAAAACCATCAATATAGATATATATTTTGACACAAACACAGTAAAAAATCCACAGTAAAAATCCCTTCCCATTTGCGGTATATTCAAGGCGTTAATGGCATTTCCAATCGAGTTGTTTGCATATTGCCAAATCAAGTTCTTGAAGGGTTAAAAATACATTTTCATATAAAATTCATTATAAGTCTATATTTTGCCATAGGCACCACATAAAGCCCAGCCCAAGTTCGGCATTCTTACGGTTTTAGTCGCATTTTTAACCGAATCGATCGATTTATTCATTCTGAAGGCACTCCACATTGTTTTTAAGTTGTTTAAGAGTAATTTCTTTTTTCTGAAGGACCAGTAGAGCGAAGACTTAATAATATATTCGAAGGAACTATAGAGCGTAGTTTTTTAATATTAGATTGGGGAGAAAGAAATCCAATGATCGAAGTTGACCGGCATGTTATCAGTAGTAACATCGCCCAGGAGCTAACATTGACCATAAAACAGTTTTAAACCATTTACAAAGCTGGATTCAAAAAGAAGCTCGATGCTTGAGCTTCCAATTAACAGAAAAATAGAATGGATTGAATTCCATCTGCGAAGCCTTGTTCAAACAGAATGAGGTAGACCCATTTTTTAAACAGAAAACTAGGATGGATCGAATTCCATCTGCGAAGCCTTGGTCAAATGAAATGAGGTAGACCCACTTATTAAATGGATGGAGACGGGAGATGAGAAATGGATCACATACGATAACCCTGTGCGAAATCGGTCGTGGTCAAAGAGCTGTGAAGCACCTCAAATGGTGGCCGAAAAGGAAGGTTCTGTTATGCATTTGGTGGGACTGGAAGGGGATTATTTATTATGAGTTCCTTCTATATGGCCAAACGCTAAATTCTGATCTCTACTGTCAACAACTGGACCGTATGAAGGTAGCAATTGAGAGGTGTCGTGTTCCACCAGGACAACGTTAGGCCACACTCATCTACAGTGACTCGCCAGAAACTTCGGGAGCTTGGTTGGGAAGTTTTAATGCATCCGCCATACAGTCCGGACTTGGCACCAAGCGATTATCATTTTTTCTTGCATTTCAAAATGTCTTTAATGATAAACATTTGGTATCTAGAGGCATTATGAAGTTACCTTTAAAATGGCAACAAATCATACAAGAAAACGGTGCATATTTGGCGCAAATCAGACATTCTGAAGCATGTTAAATAAAGTTCTATAATTCATATACAAATAATGGATTTTTCCCCAACCTAATATATTTAAAGGACCAGTTGGGTGCAGATTTTTGAAGAACATTTTTTGAAGTACCAGTAGAGCCTATACGTATAAAGAATATTTTTTGAAGTAGCAGAAAAACAATATATTTTTTATTTTTTTTTAATTAAACAATATTTTAGGGATGCAGAGCATGGGTTTTTTGAAGAACTTTTTTTCTGTCATACCCTCCACCATAACGTGGAATGTATATTAAATTTGTCATTCCCAATATTCGAAATTTTTGAGATTTATGACATGTTTTTCAATCAAATTGGCTGTAATTCTGTATCTTGGATTCTCATTGTATAGCACATCCTTGTACTCAAAATTATTAATACTGAACCAACTTTCAGTATAGCCGCCTTATAGCAGTACGCCAACATCTCTGTACTAAAAATTATTTCACTACCCAAAATTATCAATATTGATCCCCGTTTTGGTATAGCCCCATAAAAGCTAGCTCCCTGTTAGATAATCATGTTTGTTCTCACAACATGAAAGGATTTATTCAGAACTTTTTTTCAAAGAATTTTAAGTTCGAACATAGCGTAGAATTTATAATGGACAATTTTAAATTGACCAACTACGCGTAGATAAAAAAGTATATAATAAATATTTTTTATGATTCAAGTTAAGAAATTGAAAATACTGTAATGTCATTTTAGTTTTATCTTTAAACGTTGTTATCTGTAGTCTCAATATTTCTACCCACAAATGCTTCGCAATTCAAAAAATGTCCAAAACCATATACATATTTAAATACATATTATAATAATGTCAAATGATCACGCCAATATTTGAGCAATATTCTCACAGTATCACACAGTGCGAGAGCCTTACATTTCATGCGCCATATATGTATGTGTATGAAACTATTTGAGATTTGAACGGCAAGATTTCTTGAGTCACTCCTATGTTTGTATTGACCGAATTCGATTACATGCACTCGACTGCATGTTACAACATTACATTATGTGTGCATGTGTAAATTTCAAAGGTAAATGGATGATTAGCACAGGTTGTAAGCGTATAGTCACTTGATGGCGCAGCAGAGCTAAGCAGGCTGCCCACCATTTCATACTGACCCAACCATGTAGTCGCTCGTCATACCCAGCTATTGCCACGATTATGAATGAGTATTGGGGACTTTTTATAAAAATTTGTCCAAGTGCCATGCTGGGCACAACCATATAATTACGAAATGCTGCTAAGTAATACAGAACGGACACAGACTCAAACCAAACGAAAAAACAGCAATAATGACGACAAACATGTCTCTAAAGTGGCGGCTACAACAACCACAAAAAAAAAAGAAAAACAAGAGCAGCAATCAACATTAATTTATTATCGATGAATTATTAAAAAACAATTATATTGGACGAGTATAGTACAGTAGTTCTCTGACACTGACTCTCGCTCTCTCACTCTCACGTTCATATGCATAACATGTTTACCATGAGCGGGGGGTCCCTTAGTCATTAACCAGTTAAGCCATGGACCCTTGCACGTCAGGGAAAAAAGGCAATGTGTTTTTGTCGTCTGTTGTCAAAACCCATGATGAATGTTTAAACAAAACAAAAATGTCTCCTTCTTGTCCTGGGATAAGCAAGTGGGTAGTTGCCAACAAATACTTGGAGACTGCCAACAATTAACACTTAAATCAGATAGTTCCTTGGAAAATGTCTTAGTTTATCGGAGGGATGTTGTGTAATACAACTTTCAAATTCCAAACAAGTTGTGTGCGCGTATGAGTGTGTTCAATAAATGTGGCTTTTATCGTCATAAAATAATTGCATAGATTCCTGAGAATCAAGTTTTGTTTTTGTTTTTTTTTTTTCTATGTTTTTTTTCGTATGCCTTTATCAGTGCAGCATAATTGGAGCAGCATGGTAATTATATCTTTTGCTTATAAATATCATAAATTTAGTCACGTATGGTGTAGTATTAATTGCATAGTTTATTTTAATATTTTTATTGGACAAGTCAACGCTTCAATAAAATTAAAAATAATGTGAGCTTTTGTGGAAGTCATGTGTGTAGAGTTATTTAATAGGTAGAGAACGAGAAAACATGGTAAATCCATTTGGGGGTTAGTAGCTGTGGATATATTTGTAATAAAACATATTCAGTTGGTTAGGACGATATAGAAAATTAAGTCGGATATTTGAAGAAGACATGTATTTTATTCACTGAATAAAGTATTCATAGTTTTGCGGTGAGAAATATACCGACTTTTTGTGGTAAATTTAATATATCCTTCATATTACAGCATAATTCTGTGTACAATGTTACCCCGCTCCTTAATTGTTATACATATACTTACTAAATTTTTAATATAATTATTTTTCAGGGAATAAACTCTGGCCTGTTAAGTACGGATGTATCGTCAGGCATGAAATTCGTACAACACCCTTTCTTTGTCACTTGTCGTCCATATAGTTCTTCACCTACTAACGACACATTATTAGGAGATAGTGTTATACTGTCGATTATCTCCATCCACCCGATCAGAAGGTCTGAACCAATCATACTCACCCAAACGCATTTAACCTTTCACTTTATAACCCTACATCAAGATCAGGCGGCTTGTCGCCAAACATCACTTGCAATGTATCTATGGATACAATAGGACTTACTGACAAACATACTAGCATGACGACCTGCTGACATGACAGGAGCTTCTTCTGAACCAACACACCACACAGGTGAACCATAGGTGGCACAGTCAACTCTAGGATATAGTTATCCCCATATACTTTACGAATATCGCATACCCAATATCCACTCACCAGCTTGAAAGAATGGAGAACGGCTTTATCTCAATTTACTTTTCAGCAGCATTAGCTTTGCTGTTTGCCAACTTAACGAAAACCGGGGCACTCCGGGGCTCCGCCATAAGCATAACCTTTTCACCTTAAGTCCAAACCTTAAAGGAGTCAGTCCAAACCTTAAAGGAGTCAGCTCTTGCAACGGAGGAACCATCATAAAGCTCCAAATGTATGATACACAAATAGACCTCTGGTTCCCGCAAAATATGCCTTCCCATCTCTCTCCTCTTTTTTATTGCAAACGCTCCACTTAGTTTGATCGATTTATTTAGTCTCGAATTTTTGCTCCTATTCCTATAGTCTGTCATGGTGGAAGTCATTCATTATTCAGTCCGGCACTCTTTGGTATAATAGATAACAAAAATTAAATCTCTTTATAAAACCTCTTCACGAACATGTATTCGAGATATTCAGGCCCTTTATTGTAGTTGTAATCCTCGCATATTTTTTTGTACTTTATCTATCGAAACTCTTAACCCAAAATATTTTTTCCTAGGAGTATTACCTTAGCTTCATTTTCAATGCCTTGATAACTATAAATAATACAATAAAATTTACTTTACGTGTCTTTTTTGTATACATAAAATAATGGTACCCTAAAACCATAATTTTTTTTGGGAACATTGTTTTAATACTCGAAATTTATTTAAGTTCCCCACTTTAATCCTTTCCCCCAAAAACCATTCATATAATAAATTTCCCTACAAGCTTATAGTACATATTTTACGAAATGTCCCGAAATATATTTTACAACGCCAACTTTCATTGCCAAATGAAATAAATTTTCTTTTATTGAAATATCTTGGCTGCGTTCTTTTTTCTTCTCTTTTATATCATCTTTTTTCCTGTCTGTCTGTCCGTCTCCTCATTAAGGTGAAGTGTCAAGATCACTGCGACAAAAGTCTATGACTGTCTAGACTGAAATGGAAGAGTTTTTGCTTTTTTTTTCTTTTCGTACCAAAAATGGATGAAAATTATTTATTTTTGGTTTTAATGCGTCTTCTGTTTTTTTGTTTCAGAAGGAATAATTTCTACACATGGTCGACATATGAAATCAACGTGGAGTTGCAGATAGAGGATCATTGCGCCTATATGAGATGTTTCTTGAAGGTGATTGCAGTGCAGACAGAGTCGCCTTGTAAGTACCCTTAAGTGGTTGTTCGGAATGTTGTGTTATTAATGACCAGTTATTCTTCGTTTTATAATCATCATTGTGGAGACACGAGGTATTATGATGTGGTGATATGACGATGTAATGAGAGGAGAGGATATATTTTTGGAATAAGTGCCATCCACACCTATGGTAAGGGGGCTCCAAAAAGTGTTGTGGTTAATCCCAAGTCTTGTGTAATAATATTATAAATTACAAAACGCATTTATTACGCAAGAAACAATTTTAAAGGAGTAGTGAAAAGGGAATGGGGTATAGAGCTCATATTAAAAAAATCCGAAAAGAGACATTTTCTTTTGAACACACGACCATTTTTTGAGTTCCTAATCACTTTTCGGCAATTTACAATAAAAACGAATGTAAAGTATTATTTCGGATTTTCGTAAAGAATCTCCTCTCAAAAAATATTAAATACAGGTTTATGTTTTAATATAGTACCTCTTTAATAGTCCCTCCCCATTTTAAGAATTTTTTTGTTTTCAGAAAATTGTCATTTTATATCCATGTTTACACATTAGCCCAGTATAAAGGTGTGTTTGTAATTTTATGTGTTTTGAAGTTTCTAGTCGCATTTACCAGTCTGTTTGGATGAAAGTCGTGATTTTGGGTCAATGTTATTGGCAAAACTCAATAGCTGCATTTTTAGCTGAAGTCGTTGGCAACCCGCTCACCCTCCATCTCTTAATATTCACCAGAGAAACGTGCACATATCTTGTTAAAAATCCTAGGATATTTGCTATGGATCTGGTATATAAATATTGGTTTTCGAGAAAATAAGTATCTCAATATAAGAAAAAAATGGAAAGTGTCGATAAATTCGGAGAAATGATCGAAGTTGACCGGAATATTAGCAGTCGTAACAGGAAACCTCTCCTGTTCCACCAGGACAACGTTAGGTGACACACATCTACAGTGACTCGCCAGAAACTTCGGGAGCTTGGTTGGGAAGTTCTAATGCATCCTCCATGCAGTCCGGACTTGTCACTAAGCGATTACCATTTTTTCTTGTATTGCAAAATTTCTTTATGATAAAAATTGGTATCTAATGATTATTGTGAAAATCGACTACTAGATTTTTTTTTTTTGCAAATAGAGAGCCGGACTTCTATGAGAGAGCTATAATGAAGTTAACTTTAAAATGGCAACAAAACATAAAAAAACGGTGCATGTTTGGCCCAAATTGGACATCCCTAAGTATGTTAAATAATGTCCTATAGTTCATATAAAAATAATGGATTTCTTTTTCCCAACCTAATATATAACGCCTTTTCCTCTCTACATAAAATGACTGTTTGCCAAAAACTGATCCATAGTACTGACGAGAATATGTAGACTATATGGTCTCTAATTATTATTTGAGAGAGTAACAAAAAACATAATTCCATAAATCTAATTCTAAAAGATTCTCATAAATCGCCTTGCATAGCCATTGTTTTATCCCATGATTTTTTTTTTTTTTTTTTTTTTTTTGTAAAATATCACGTGCTGAATTCAACATTCTCTCGATCGATACATAATTACTCAATATGAAATAAATAAATTTCATGTCATTAATCATACAAATGGACACAAGAGACAATACCCGCTCTACACAAAATCACTTAAAAATAACAGATCATTAGATCTCCATTCTATTGCAAACAATTCTCATTAAATTTGAAGGTCCTCCTTGGATTTTTGATCTGCATGGGATCATTTGGCAGCTAAAACAAAACCAAAATCTTGGCATGTGAAAATGTTGCAAATGCAGTATGAAAGGCATTAGACCGTGTCTATGCATCAACTCGTATGTGGCAATTGAATGCGGCTGGCCTTAGTAACCGTTTTTTGGTTTTTCATTTGTCGTCTGGATGGAGTATGTGACAATTTGCAAAATCCCCGATATAGGCGGAGCATGTGGAGGGTGAACACTTTGTATCCATCGTCTGTGCGTGCGTGTGTATGTTCATGTTTTAAACAAAACATGCGTTTTACTTACGAAATCCACATACTCATCATTACTACATTGCTTTCAATATGAGATAAATCTCACAGACCATCAGGCTGGCTGGCAGACTGGCAGACAGACAATTGGACGGACAATATTTCGTGATATCCAAACGATGGGTGTATTTACAGTAAAACATATTTGACATATTTTTTGTTTTGTTGCTGTTGTAATGTTTTCTTGAAAATGTCAATCACAGCTGAAAAGAGTTCCCTTGCGTTTTCATTCACACCAAGGCGTTTCGCACTCGTTTTTTGTAAATCAGATTATTGTCGGTCTAAGTACATATAATTATGTCGATGATGAAAAATGAGTAAACAGGGCAGGGTTGCCGTTTGGAGAAATTATGAAAAGATTCCATTAAAAAGCTAAAGGAATTGGAATTTTGAGCTAGGGCCTTGAGCATATATAAATTATCAAATAATGGAGGACTACCAGGAATCCTGGGCCAATATGGATAATATTGGTAGGGATATTTTAAACCCACTGGGAATCCAAAATATAAAATTACAACCTTTTTAATAACGTACCCAAAATATCAAAATGTAAGAGGTACCTTTGTATAAAGTGGACCAATATTGTTAATTTTTTGTAGGAAGATTTACTACTCAATGATAATCCACAAATGGCAACCCTGACTATACGTACAGAAATCTATGGTTGATTTTTATTCGAATTATAGTATAAACATTTCGACAAAACTAAACCCTCTATTAAATGCTCTCCCCTTTCCCACCCTACCATACTTTCTCTGTAACATTTAATTCGCTACGTAATTGTTTTAAAAGTGGAATTTCAAAATGTCATATCGTTCTTTCAATTCTTTTCTCAGGACTTATTCGATTAGATTTAGTTTTAAACACATTTTCTATACTTCTGTTCTCATCATTTAATTCATAGACTAGATGAAGTACAACAAGAAACATTGACAACAAAGCGCCAAAGGTTCTGGTAGCATTATTCGAGATAGAAGGAAAATGTCATTGCTTTGACGTTGACGGTTACAATGCTACGCATTTCCGGTAGTCGGCAATTTTCTACAGCATCTCGACGTGTAAATCTGCGTGTGTCGACGTTAAATTGTTTTGTGTGGTTGTGTGAGAGGATGTACTGTTGTTGTACTTGATATTTTTTGTTGTTGTTATTTTGTTTTCTTATTTTTTCAAAACTATCTTTATCTTAAATAACCCAATGTTCATTAGTGATTATTACAACTCGAAATATAAACCCCTTTTTTGTTGGTGTGTTGTGTTTTTTCATTTTGGACCTTTTTTTTCTTGGGAAGTTGTACCCTACCCTAGTATGTCTGATTAATCTGTAGAATAATTCTTGTCTCGTCCATCTAAATAGATATTGATACCTGTGACCACATGGAAACATGTGTTAAGTTGTAGTTAATGGGATGTACCGCCGATAGAAGGAAAAAAACATTACTTTAGGGTTAAACTATTCGTTAGGGGAAATATATATTTTGCTCGGCCATTCAACCTGTCTAGTTAATTTGTTTTTTAGTTTAAGATAGTATCTAAAAGTATTTTGGTAGATATTCAGACAACTAAAAGTGTATATCAAGCCGTAAAATCTGAACATTTAAAATAATACTAAAAATCTCAAAGGAATGATGAACATTTCCTCTTAGACAGGTCCGATCTGTATAACAAAGGAAACATCGCTTTTGGCTGATTTTTCTCATAGATTTTGGGTTTTCCATCGATAACTTAGGTGGGATTTTGATGAAAAACAGAATCTTTCAGATAGAGATCTCAATCTATTACAATTACATTTTCGAAATATATAAAATAAAGATCATACTGTCAATGAGTATTCTACTGACAGGCCTCAGTCACAAATTTCCCCTTTGGTGGTTTCAACCAATCGATTTTTTTATTTTTATTTAATTGTAGTTATTAAATAATGTCCCTTTAAAATTTCAAAACATTCTAAAGAAAAAGCCGATTTGTAGTTGAAACAACAGGTAGCGACGAACGGATGTGATTATTCAAAAATTATTAATTGAAATTGGTAAACATGTTATTTTGTTATTCAATATCTATATAGATATGGTATGATGTGGGATATATAAAATCGACAAAGGACTTCCATTGTGGGTGAAAACAGTTTGCTAGTAAAAAGCATTCGTCAAAAGAATATTGATTTTAGATGACATGTTTCATTGAAAGAAATCCGTTGGACATAATTTGGAGTAGATTGATAAAAGTCTGTCAGTCTGGTTTGCAGATGTGCACGATAACTCTCGAGTGCAGTAATCATTTTCATCCAAACTTTGCACCTGATCATATTTTTTTTCAAACCTAAGTGGAAAATGTTTGTTCCCTCATTCTTGTACATCCACCACGAAATGGTTAACATGTTGCCCAAAATTAATTTCCTAACATGTATCCGATTTGAAATACAATATTTTAACCAAGTTTGTATAATTTAAAAGATGGGACTGGTCGATCAACTCATTCTAGAATCTGCCGTCATACGGTCATTATATTGATAACTTGTAAATGGAACGTCAAGCGAATGTGTTGTTCGATTTGATCCCAAATGTGCACAAACTTCGGTAGTACCTTGGTACCATTTTTATAACTTCTTATATTCATATGAGTCGAATGGAGTATGAGATTTAATCCATTATTTACACATCTCCAAACCTACATTAAACGAAGAGGGCCATATATGGCCGAAAATGGTCGGAAGAAAATTGTTAAGGTCCAATATCCCAGAATACCATAGTATAGCCATATGGACCTATTTTCAGAAGAGCTAATAAACCTACACACCAATATTGACCGTAATTAAAATTTTAGTACAGTTTAGTTTTTTTTCTCTTATAGTACGTATTTCCAAAACTACCTCCATATCTCCACACTACACACAAATTCTGACCGCAACAGAAATCAATTTCTATGCTAATTTTGGCGCCATTTGTTACTTATTCCCCAAGCTAAGTCCAAATTTCATGATTCGAGTTCTATAGGTTCACCCAAATCTTAATTTTAAATTCAGTAGAAATCATATTTCCCAATTTCGGGGTTCCATCCCAATCGCTTCATCCAAATATTGATGAAAGTTATTACCTTTTAGGACACATTAGTACGAATTTCAAAACTTCCGACATACATTTTCTTCTATAATTCTCCAACGGTAATCTTAATTTAATTTCAAGATTCCAGATCTATCGGTTCATCCAAATTCAAATTTGGTACCATTTAGTACACATTAGTAGGAAATTTAAAAAATTAGTTTTATCCCAATCCTACACACCAAAAGTGATCCTAACTCTAAATTTTAAGGTTCCAGACCTATCCGTTCAACCAAATTTCAATTTGTACCAAATTTAGTACACATAAGTACGACATTTCAAAACTACATCATACAACCAATGAAAATCTTATTTCAAGATTCCAGCTCTATCGGTTCACCCAAATCCAAATTGTACTAAATTTAGTACAGATTATTACGCATTTCCAAAACTTCCTACGTAGCCTAATTCTACACCCCAACAATGATTGAAATTTCAAGATTCCAGCTCTATCAGTTCACCTAAATAGAAATTTAGTACACATTAGTACGAATTTCCAAACCTTACTACACCCCAACAATGATCCAGACTCTAAATTTAAGAATTCAAGCTTTATAGATTCACCCAAATTAAGTAACATTTAGTACACATTAGTACGAATTTCCAAAACTTCCTACATATCAGAATTCTACAAATATGCAAATATCCGTACTCCAATTCCGATTCGATTCACATAAAATTTAAATTGTACCAAATTTTGTACTAATAATGAGTATGTATTTAGAATGTATTTCCAAAATTTCCAACCCCAATCCTACACTCCAACTGTAATCTAATTTCCAAAATTCAGTGTTCCAGCTCTATTCACTTACCCAAATCCAAAGTATACCTATTATAGCGCGATTTAGTACTTCTCGTGCACATTAGTAAAAAAAAATCCAAAACTACGTACATATTCAAATTTCAGGATTCCAGCTCCATCCGTACCTCCAAATTAAAATTGTACCAAATATAGTACCATATAACACTTTTCGTATACATGAGTACACACTTCCAAAAGTACCACCTTATATTGACCCTACTTCTCACCCTTCATTCGCATTCCAAATTTCAAGTTTTTAAGTCTATCCCCTCACAGGCCACGAAACTGTAACAAATTTAGTACATTTTAGTACTTTTCGGATTCTTTTAGTACGAATTTCAAAAAACTCTTGGATGCATCGATTATACACTCCATCAGTGAACCTCATTCCAAATTGAATAAATTGAGTTCCAGGTCTATCGGTTCGCCAAATATGGGATGGATCCACATTTCGTACTTTTTATGCCGTTCTGACACCTTCAGACTAAGTGTCTGAAAATTGCAAGATTCCAGCTTCAGCCGTTTCGTCTGGGCGTTAAGTCAGTCAGTCGATATGTCAGTCAATCATATATATTTATGTCAGTCTTCAAAAACCCTGCATGTCAAATAACAGCCGCATCGAACCTGAAAAAATACAATTAAAGCAATTTCGGTTGAAACCCGTGCAAAAATATATGGAACCTACCAGGAAACATGGGCCAATGTAGATCATTTTTAGTATGAGGCATATATAGAAGATTATTCCAATCGTGAATAGATATTTTATATGAGGTGTTAGGTGAATATTTTTTCTCAAAAGTAAAATAATGTAGTGATGAATATATCTGTAAACCACATTTCAGATATTTTACCTCAAAATTAAAATTTCCTAATAAATGATATTATATGTTAATTTTTACATATAAAGTTACCAATTATATTTATATATAAATTATATATTAAAAAAAATAAAATTAATTATAAACTAAATAAATTTATAAATTTAATTGATATAAATTGTAAATCAGTAATTATTTACATGATAATTAAATTAATTTATAATTTTTCAATAAAAAATATCATTTTTTATAAAAAAAAAATTTTAAACATATATCATAAAAAATACTCATGTCCGGTTGCCTATTACAATTGTGGGCTATGAAGTCAAAGCCATACAAATTTTACAGAAGCGAAAGACATCATTATCATTTAGAATAGACGACGATTTAGGTCATGCCGCCTTGTTAGATTGGCATATTGATTTTTGGTTACAGCAACGGTCTTTAACAAAGGATTAACTTTTCATGCCTTCTTCGGATAATACCACCACCTACCTCATTATAAACAAATTGTGTGGTCGGGACAACCTGACGTCATAAATTGTATGATGCTGGCGGCTGAGCGTGTTTGCGTCTGTGTGCTAGCCTTGTTTGCTTTATCACACCTTGTCGGCAAAAATGCCTTCGTTTGATAATGATAGTGACTGCAGCAACGGCAGCATCAGCCAGTCACTCAGTTATGACAGACACTGCCACAGGAAAGAGAATCTTCCTTTAATGATTGTTATTAAATGAATGATGTGCGCTGACCCCTGTCTCCCTCTAACCTTTTGCCAAGCAAGATGCAACAGAAACAGCAGCAGTAAGTTGTTGATGTGTGTCGACCTGCCAGCAGACCTTTTTTAAATGAAAGAAAAATTGCGTGTTAATGGGAAATTCCCACACACACTCATATATGTTGAACGTGAGGAAGAGAGGATGTTGAGGAGGAGAGCATCGAGTAATGAGAACAGCAACAACATCAAGGAAATCATAACTCAGTCAAACTCCTCATCGTTATTTACGAACTACATGCAATATTAACAATAGCAACAAAAAGCAACAACAACAACTGCTACTACTTGACCGACAACATTCTCTACTTTTTCTTGTTCACTATTTGTTGTTGCTGTTGTGTTTTTTGTTTCTTCTACTGCTCGTTGGCCGACAAACATAATTGCCTACGTCTTTAGGACTGGCTGACTGACTGCCTGCCTGCATTGTTGCAGTCATCACTACACATAGTTGGCCGGCTAGTTGGACGGACGGACGGATAGCTGACTGACTGAATGAATGGCAGAATCGTCCTTGGCATAATTTCATTATGATTTACATTAACAAAAGGTAAAATAACTTCTGCAAAGTGCAAAAAAAAGGTAGAAAAAAAGAAACACCAACAACAATGCCCTGAATGGTATTTAGCATTGGTTAGAGTGTTTTTGTTTTCTTCCTTTCATTTCAGTTCAGTTGTGAACATAATTGAAGTCATTCATTGTTGACAGACATTCCATCCTCAACATAATTCCTTCGAATGTCCCAGGAAAACAGAAACGATGTCGAAGCGTTAATGAGTTTCTCGGTAATTTCGACAGTGTCAATAACGGGCGGATGATGTTGTTGTGCACACATATTTTTGACTTTTTTCATTTTGCTTTTGTTAATCACCTTTAAATTAAGGTGTGTCCATAATTAACTCGTAAGCATTTAATTAGAAGTTAAACACTGCAGTATTTAATATTTAATTTCTTTGGAAATTCATTAACATCTAATTCAATGTTGTTTTGCAAAATAATATTTGTTTATGTTGAAAAATAAAAAAAATAATAATTTTAGTAATTAATTAAGTAATTAAGGATCTGGGATTTAATCATATGTAAGAATATGTCATATATCTCGACTTGAATTTAATAAGTGATAAGCCCATAGTTGCTTTGCGGGTAAACACATATTATCTATATAAGTCGAAAATGAAATTTTTGCAAAATTTTGGCAACATTTTAGGACCATTTGACTACCAATCAAGTTTGGATCTTAAATGTGGACTGTAAAGCTATTAGAATGCAAAAAAAAACCTTTTTTGGATTCTCTAAGTATAGATGGAAAAATATACGGTCTTTGGCCGGAAGCCAAAGAAAGAAATTAATAAACGACCTAGCAGAAAATTTTCCATTTTTTGTTTGTTTGATATTTGACCCCAGTACAAACGACTGTCAACAGAGTATTGTGTAGATAATTGGACCGCTCTAAAAAGTAGAAAAACGAAACAGTCGGATGCCAAGTTCATCACATATGTTTATATTGTGATTCGAGGAGAATGAAACTACTGATCTACCAGGACAATGAGCCGTATCTCAAATCATTGAAAACAATGGCAAAATGTGTTTCCAGTAGTTTTTGCATTCATTGCTTTCTCCCAGTGCATAATTTCTGATCTCAAAACAATAATTGGTGGAATGAAAAAAGGATGAAAAGGAATGCAGATTTCAAACATTCTAGAGTGCGCACCAGAGAGATTTATGACTTTTCCAAATAGACTATAAATTTTCTAACATGGATTTGCCACTTTGGCTCTAATGTCGATATTTTGATTAAGCACACCCTCAATAGAATTAAGAATAACAAGTAAAAAAGGGTTAGTCGGTTTTGCCAACAGATATATACCCTCAGCCTATGGTTTGCGGAGGTCTTCGGTATTTATTTATTTTTTTATTCACTTTATGTATGGTATATGGTTTAATTAATGTTCAGAGTTAAAGTTCAAATCGGAGAATCCTTTCGCCTAACACATAATTTATAAGTATTGACAATTTTGACCATTTGTGGGGTAGGTACCAGAAGGAGTGGACCAATGGTCCCATATTCGGATTTTATATAGGCTTGATATAAATAATAGGTTGTGCAAAGTTTGATTCAAATCGCACATTCTATTCGCCTGATACTGGACTTATAAGTATTGAAAATTTTGAACATTGTGGTGAAGAAGAATCTAGGTTTAGTAAAGATAATAGTTTGTGCAAAGTTTGATTTAAATCGCACATTCTATTCGCCCGACACTGGACTTATAAGTATTGAAAATTGTCAATATTTGTGGGGGAGGTAGCAGAAAGAGTGGTCAAGATAATAAAATGTGTAAAGTTTGGTTGAAATCGGATATTCCTCTCGCCTAATATTCAATTGAAAATATATATTCAATATGAAATTTAAAATGTTGATCATTTGTGGGGGAGGTACCAGAAGGAGTGAAGCAATGGGTCCCATCTTCCAATTTGATTTAGGTTTATTAAAGATAATTGGTTTTACAAAGTTTGGTTCAAAACGGAAAGTCCGTCTGCATGATAGTATAAACTTAATAATATAGAAAATTTTGATAATTATGTTGGGATTTTTAACTAAGTTTGGAAGAAATATTACTAGGAGTAATGTTTGGATTCAATCGGTAACTCCCTTCGAGAGTGCGCACCACCCGGCCAGACAGACAGGCAGACGAACATTTGTAAATCGACTCCAAATTGTCTGAACGGATTTGGCCCAAAGAAACATGGGGTCTAAAACCATTATTGCCGTGTAAAAATGAATGTATCCGCATTAGCCATAAGGCTGAAGGTATAAGATGTGAAAGATGCGTAAAGGTCTACCTCCAGTATACTATAGGGATACTTAACATTATTTTTCAAAAATCTAATGTGCAAAATACCGAAAATTGAGGATCTATAATGTTCCAAATTGCAGAAACGCTAGATTAAACAGCAAACTTGTATGGGGGATATTTTAAAACATTATCCTATTCAGCAGGTGATATGCCACTTCGATAAGAAAATGCGGTTAATAGCTTAATAATACCGAAAATGGGGAGGCACATCCATGTGGGGGATACATCAAAATTTGGACATATATATATATATATATATATATATATATATCGTATTTTTCGCACAATGTAGCGTACCTCCTATATTTATTATTTTTGGTAGGCATATTTTCCACACCATGAGGACCTTTAAAAACCCCAACCTAAAAAGGCTACACGATAGTCTTATTTTCTAACTTGAATCAGTACATATGTAACATGGTTATTGATCTACGTATATTTTTTGATTATTGGCTGTTGGGTTAAAAATCAAGTGGTCTAATTTATTTTCTATGCAAAACACATTCATGTATTCGTCATTTCCATTATCAAAATATTAATTATAGCGATGTTGAGAATAGTTAAACAAATAAAAATAAATAAAACTTAATCCACATCCGTTACAAATCGACACGAATCTTTGGTATGTTAACAATTATTGCTGAGTGAGAAAAGTTCTCACGAATTTGCATTAGCCTGGGAAGCGCTTTGCCACAATTTTCATATTTATATAGTCGCATGGCCTTGTAGTAAAATTAATAAAGAGAAAACGACCCTACTTTAGAATTTATACACACAATGTGGCTACTAATTAGAACGCTTTCTTGCAGAATAAAAAAACGCAAACACACTTTCTCCGATTTTTCGCAAAGTAAGCGTCATCTTGGCGGTCTCTCATTTTTGCCATAACCACAGGAATGCAAATACTAGCGGAATGGTGAGTGAAATGGTGCACAGGGGCATTATAACCAAAGACCATAAGTTTTGAACAAATTATGATGAAATGAATTAAAGTTTTTGTTTTGTTTTCTCTCCTTTTTATTGTAGTAGCTGTTTTACTTTACATGAGCCACTTCTCACGCGTTGTTTTTACTTAGACAATGCTTTCATTTGCTAGGCTTACAGTGTCAACAACAAAACAAAGTAGTAACAGCAACAGCAGCAGCAACAACAATTTATTGTAATGAGCTGCAAAAAAGTAACAACAACAGCAGCAACAACAACAACAAAATGCTAAATAATAATCATAACAAATAAATAAAATGAATTTCCCACATTTATGTACGACCGATGTCGGTACTTGTTTGTGTTCATGTACGGAAGCTGGAACCGACACAATTTCATCATCATCACGCAACACCAAACGCTATTCCACTTGTTTGTACCTCCTCAGGCACCCCAGCCAGCCAGCCCATCACCTAGCTAGTTGGTATGTTGTACATGTCAGTCAAAATCTCACGTCTGTATTCTTGTCGTCTACCCCGTTGTCCACAAAGGGGTCTAATGTTGTCTCTTGAGATTGTTGTTTTTTTTCTTTTTCTCGATTTGTCTTCTTATTTTATTTTCATAACCGTTTTTTTCTCTGCGTTTTGTGTGACAACGAAAAGTAGGAAAACAATTATTTTTCATTACAATATTTCTTCTTTACTTTTTGTTGAGTTTGGTATGTCCAAGGCTTTGTGCATTTTTAAGTTATTGCAGTGAGAGAAAATGAGAACTTCGTTAAGTTTGGCAGGGTAAAATTTTTAATACTTTTTTACCAGGAGGTGGACATTCTAACTTCCCAAAATTAGTCTGGACATTTATATGGGAGGCAATGCCATTAGAAAAATTCTTTCTGAAGGGTACTTTACACTCTTGGACAATAAGGTGCCAAATTATACACACTCAATTTAAAAATATTGGCGAAGACACTAATCATACCCAAATTGCCATCCAAAAAATTTAAAATGTTCAAAAGAAAAATTTAAAGGAGTTTTTGACTCTTCCTTCAACTTTTTTTTTAACTTTTCTCAGTGTGTCGTGCACAATCATATCAGACAACAACTCCATGGAAATTGCCTACTGTTTTCTTTTTGCTGGCCATATATCTAATTGATTCTTGTTTTTTTTTTTTGTCATGTATATGTGTATGTGCAGTTGTTTGTATGGCTTTGTTTTCAAAATACCCCAAAGTGTGAAAGTAACACGTATTCACAAGTCTCTCAGCCTGTCTGTCGGTTATTCGGTCGCCGGGTGTGGTGTGAGATTACATGCACTTTTTCTCCATCCATTCATTCTTCTTCCTTTTTTACATACACAGACATACAGACAGACATTCACTGACAAATTATGGCCGGAATTGATGAAAACACACGCACTTTACTGCCTCCAGGTGATTTGTCTCAAAATGCCATAAAATATCGATAACAAAAAACAACAGAAGCTGCCGCGTATGAACCAGCATCGGCAGCAACAACAACAATGCCTACAGAAACAAAACATTATTAGATTGTCTACTTCCTGACTTCTTGTGTGTGTTTTTGGAAATGTGACATCAGCATCCTTTTTTCCTTGTTCCTAGTTCCCCTTTTTTGTTTGTTATTATCAAAGGCAGCTAAATTTATCATTGATTTGTTTTTGGAAAATTTATTTTAAGAAGCCCTACAATTTATTGGTGCACAGTGGAACACAATGGATGACAATGTAAAAATAACAAGGAACTCTACGAAAAAATTGGAAAGAAAATTATAAAACATAATAAAATAAATAATTAAATGTTATAATATAATTATAACAGCATATTATTATATCCTGAATTTGTCATTCCGTTAGCAACACTTTTAAGATTCGGAGACCTCATAAAGTATATTTATTATTGATCAGAATAAAATATTAAATTTCCTAGCCTAGTTTTCCAACCATAGTTTATCTAATTTTGTATTTGACATTGCATTCATTGCATGATGCTGGTACAATAAATCGGCTATATCTCCATTTTCGGGATTTTTACTTGCAATTTTCGCGATCATATGGGTAAATCGATGTCATTGTGTGCCAAATCAGATGTGTACGGTGGATGAAATATTGACTCCTCTACATGACAGATCAAAAATTGGCTAGATTGAGATAGGTGTCAAATTTCACCGAAAACTATATTTCGGCCTCATAACTCCATGATTCATCACCTGTGACGTATTTTGAATCATATATACACTTTGTGCCTTATCCCATGTTTCATTGGAGCAAATACGTTTCAGACAATTTTGAGTCGATTTACAAATGGAAGTCCGACTGTCTGTCTGGCTCGAAGGGAGTAACCGATTTCATCCAAACTTTGCACATCGTAATAATTCTACAAAACTTAGTTCAAGTTCGAAGATGGGAAATATCGGTGCACTCCTTCTGGTATCTCCCCCAGAAAATTGACAAAAATTGTGCTAAAACCAATAAGGAGAGTATAATACCATGTGATCAGACTATGAGCCAAATTGATACAAACTTTATGCAACCTATTAAAATTTATTCTAGCGCACTCGTTTGAAATATATATAGAAGCTGTGGCTGCATCTGCACCAATTTCAACAAAACGCAATAACGTCATTCTAGTCCCAATATGATACGATGAGCAAAATTTCGTGTCACTCGGTGCACCATTTTCCTAAAATCTAACGAAAATATATATGGGAGCTATATATAAATCTGAACCGATTTTTTACGAAACTTAGCACACATCATTCTAGACTCAATTCAGTGCGCTATGTCAAATTTTGTGCAAATCGAAAGATATATAGGGAATTTGGTGCACCATATACAAAAAATTGGACGAATATATATATGGGAGCTATATCCACATCTGAACCGATTATCTCGAAACTTAATTTTGTACGCTATGCCGAATTTCGTACAAATCGAAATATAAAAAATCGGACGAAAATATATATGTGTGCTGTATCCAAATCTGAACCGATTTTCTCGAAACTTAATACACATTATTCTAGACTTAATTCAGTACGCTATGCCGAATTTCGAGCAAATTGAAAAATATATAGGCACTTTGGTACACCATTTACATTAAATCGGACGAAAATATATATGGGAGCTATAACTATTTTTCCAAATTCAAAATGTTTCGTCCTTGGGCCAAATAAATGAGCTGTGCCAAATTTCTTCCAATTCCGATTATAAATGCGACTTGTACTCTGTTTACAAAATAATATGGGCAGACAGACGGATGGACATGCATAAATCGACTTAGAAAGTGATTCGGTGAATTTTCCAATTTCTATGCATATTCTCAAAAGGAACCATCTCGTTTCCTTTTGACTGTTACAAACATATGCACAAAGACATATATAATATCATATTATAATATCATGCGTACGGTCTAACCGATTTGAACCAAACTTTGTACAACATATTACCTTTATGAAGCGCAGATGAATTCCGACTTATAATTCGGACTTATTGATTCACTCCTTCAAAATTTTCAATATTTATAAATCCAATATCTAGCAAATGAAACCAATCTTTATCTTTACCAAGCCTAGATCATGTCCGAAAATGGAACCCATTGGTTCACCCTTTCTGGTACCTCCCCCACGAAGGTCAAAATGTGCAATATTTATAAATTCAATATCAGGCGAATGGAATGTGCGATTTGAACCAAACTTTGCACAACCTAGTTCAACCAAGCCTAGATCAAGTGTGGCCCACTCCTTGTGGTACCTTCCCCACAAAGGGTCAGAATTTTCAATATTTATAAATCGGATAAATCGATACACGAATGTTTTCATCATTATTTGCCACGTTTACCGGATTCTTGCACAGAAAACCTTATGTCTACGAACATTAATAATCACAAATCTCATAAGAATCTCCATTGACGACCTATAAAGAGCCTTCAATCAATACATAAGTCTGGATTTCGTCATAAAGGCGTTCTGTATATTAATTTATGTATGGCTACAAATGGATGGATTTATGGAATATTTTTAGATAATCTTCTTTAGATAGATTATGCTACGCACTTGTAATATATTTCCAAAAAGTATCCTCCTCGCCCCACTGTACCTCATTACACACAGATATGCCCCCTCCCTTTCATTTATATATTTCAGTTTGTTAACTAAAAATCAAAGGTCATCGTAAATTCAAAACAAATCTTTCCATTCGATATTTTCTCAATAACAATGACTCTGAAGAAAAATATTTTCGATTTTGTTGTTGTTTCTTTCTTGTTTTTTTCTTACTTCACATTTATCTCAATAATGGTTGATGATGGTGCTTTCAGTTCTAGTTACTAGCACTAGTGTTCTCGTTGTTGTTGTTACCATTTTTGGTGTTATCATCGTCATCATACCAGATTGCAGAGGCATACGACTACTGGATATTTTCTTGCCTGATTATTTACTTCTCCTTCGGGATTTCACAACTCATTTGACAATAAAGTAGCCGTAGCCTATGCACCGGAATGATAAATAAACATTCATCTATTCCAAACCCTATTCAATTCACTCATCCAACCATCCATTCATTCATTCCAATATCGATAGGATAGAACGCAATGAACTAAGGAACCGAGAACTCTCAATGACACATTTTTCTAGCACCAGAAATGACATTGAATGGATTGTTATGTTGGGGTTGTTGTTGCTTAGCCTATCACTATCTCCCTCACACTCTCTCCCTCTCTCTTTTGTGTTCTGTTTTACTTCCTCTAGGAATGCAACAATTTACCCCATTCAGGAAATTGTTATTTTTGATGTTGTTGTTATTTTTGTAATGCTGCTGCTAATGTTAGAGAAAGAAAAACACATTTTGTCATCGGAAGACAATTTAACGAGAGATAGAGAATTCCAAGAAAGATACGGAGGGCATCATTAATAAGAAATACCATTGTAATTGAAAAGATTTAAATGTTCAGATGCTGAGGTGGCTGTAACAGATGCAACGTCGACAGTCGAGATTTCATTCCTTGTTCAATGAAATGGATGCCTTCCTTATTGGAATGAAATTTAATGGGTATTGTAGGTAAGGGGGGAATTTCTAATCAATATTTCCTGTCTTAAATATTAGTGGAAATCTGGCCTTGAATATAATAGGCGAATAATTTAAATAAAACATTTTCTACTTACAAGCGTGCCAAACGCATCTTTTGTCTAAAGAAACACCGAATGACGACGAAGGTCATTTAACAATTGTAATTAAAATTCCAAAACCTTCAGTAGCATTAAAATACCATATGCTTACTTCACTTTTGGATTTGCGACCTTTTTGGTGCTCCTTTATTGAAATCACCTGACAAATGCAAGGCTGTTAATAGTTATTTTGACAAGAAATATCTTAAATACTTTATTTTATGTAATTTGTCCACTTGATATGCAATCTGTAATTCCAGCTCCTTTTCAATTTTATTTTAACTAGCTCACGATAAAAATTCTTTCACTTAATTTTAAAGGTTTCTTCGGTGAAATTTTCAATTTCTTTAATCTCCGAAAATATTGCCTTGGTTATCAGAGCTATAAAATCCTTTGTCGTCTCCATGATTTGTTTTATTTTCTCCAGCAACTCCTTATTTTCACTTTCCAATTTACCTTGAAAACCCTGAGCGGTAGCTTCAATATAGCCTCGTAATCCCAATAATGATGCTTGAACGGCAACGAAATTCTCGTACAAGCCTTTGGGAATCTTTGCTTCGATATTAAAGTCACAGCTGAATTTCTTTTTCTGATCGGTCATTCTTATGGCGCCAAATTATTATAATTATTTTTAATACCTTTTTTTCTTGTAATTTGTTGAGGCTATAGAGAAATAAAATTTTGAAATGGTTTAACAACGAAATAAAAATAAAATGTTACTGGGTATTTTCAAAGTGTTTGAAAACACATTTGTGGGGCGAACTTGTGGGCTGTTGTATTGCTGGTCTTCTTCTTCTCATTACTCGTTCTTCCAATTGTTTACGTTGGATTATCTGCATTGCCAGATTTGTCTTGATTTGGAGCCCGTGTTCTGTTGCCAACCCCCTACGATATTCTCATTTCAATGAGGACTTCGCTGTTCACCCTTAAGGTGTAATAACCTATAGGGACCCTCTTGCAGTCTCCTTTGACTTGGGGTGAGAGATATCTTCTTCATTCTAGTTAGCTCGACAATATTATTATTATTATCACTTTTTCTACCATCGAGTCTGCATTTACACTCGTCAAGCATTTCGTAGCGTTCTTCTGGCTTTTAAAATAGAATTCACACCTAACGACGAGAAATTACTTACGAGAATACCCTCAGCTCTATGGCTAATGAGAGTATACACTTCGATACGACTAAAAATTGACTCAAGAAATATTGAAACATGGGGTCTAAACCATGTTTCATTGGACCAAATCCGTTTAAGACAATTTGGAGCCGATTTACAAATGTCCGTCTTTCTGGCCAGCTGGTGCGCATGATAACTCTAGAAGGGAGTAAACGATTTCACCGAACTTTGCACATTTTATAATATCGATTTAAACCAAACTTAGCAAACCTTTACCAAGCCTAGCCTATCATGTCGGAAGTTTGGATCTATTTATCCACTCCTTCTGTTACCTTCCCACAAAGGGTCAACATTTTAAATATTAGGTTGGGAAAAAAGGCCGGTCGTCGAAAATGATAATCGGAGAAATGATCGATGTTGACCGGCATTTTAGCAGTCGTAACATCGCCCAGGAGCTAAAAATCGACCATAAAACTGTTTTAAACCATTTACACAAAGCTGGATTGAAAAAGAAGCTCGATGTTTTGGTGCCACTCCAATTAACAGAAAAAATAGGATGGGTCGAATTTCCATCTACGAAGCCTTGGCCAAACGGAATGAGATATACCTATTCCTTAAACGGATGGTGGATACGATATGCACGCATACGATAGCCCTCTGCAAAAAGGCCGTGGTCAAAGTGCGGTAAAGCACCTCAAACGGTGGCCAAAGCAGGACTAACGGCCAGGAACGGTTATGCTATGCATTTGGTGGGACTGGAAGGGGTTATTTATTATGAGCTGCTTCCATATGGCCAAACGATAAATTCTGATCTCTAATTAACGGCCAGAATTGGCCAGCAGGAGAGGTGTCGTGTTCCACCAGGGCAACGCTCGGCCACACACATCTACAGTGACTCGCTAGAAACTTCGGGAGCTTGGTTGAGAAGTTTTAAGGCATACGCCATACAGCGCGGACTTGGCACCAAGCGATTATCACATTTCCGAAGCATGTTGAATAAAGTCCTTGAATGCATATAATAATGGATTTATTTAATATTGTTAAATCCAATATCCAAACTTTGCACATCATAATATTTTATTCAAACTCAACTAAATTTCCAAGATAGGTGGAAATCAAACCACTTCCTCTTCTACCTGCTGAAAATTAATTTTATTATATCATGCGAACAGATATCTGATTCAAATCGAACTTTGCACATCCCAAAACTTTAATCATACCTGTATATTGTTGGGAAATGGGACTTATCGGTCCACTCCTTCTAGTACCTCCCCCACAAAGAGTCAAACTTTTGAAACTTTATAAATCGTATATGAAAAGAACGGAGTATCCACTTTTCATCCAAACTTTACTCATCGTATTATTTTTTTTTTTCTAGCCTAGACCGAATCCAAAGATGGGGCACATGGGTCCACTCTTTCTGGTACTTCGTTTCTAAGTTTGATATTTTTAATATTTATGATCTTAAAAAATAGACCATTTTTTAAGATGAGATGAGGAGCAGGCGTATAAATTTTTTAAGAGAGGAATGTATAACTCAATAATTCGACACATAACGAGATACTTTATTTACTCATTAGACACACTAAAGGTTTCGAAGGGAGGAATGTATCCCTTAATAGTTTGACATATGATATCCGTATTTATCATGGTACTGATAGATCGGAGACCAGTTTTGCCACAATGGCACAATTCCCGCTTCTAATATTGATTTTTTTTCTAAAACTCCAACAATGTCAGTCATAGACATTTTCATCTTAATATTCTCACATTCTTAATAATATGATTTTATGGGAACATCACAAATCTAAATCCAATAAAAATAACATCGGTACAACAAACATGTGTTGTTTCTTTCACATTCCAAAAAATGTAGCCTATGTTGTGGTTGTTCTGATAAATCTTAAAATCCATAAAAAGTTTATTGTTATTATCTGATAATTTACATTTGTTGGCTTTATGAATTTTTGAAAGGTTTCCCAAAGATAAGATACGAAGTCGATGAAGAAGAACATTATTCGTTATAATTTAAGAAAATACAATAAAAAATCAAAATTTTAATGTTTGCCTCCGCCGCTGTCGTTTGAATTGAAACCACCTACTCTTCGATTCGGTGCCATCAGCATGTGCCATTGTCGATCATTAATTGCCGAAAAGAAACGACAAAAAAATGTTCTTTTCTTTTCATTCATCAATGAGACAGTTGACATCAACGTTTTTGGGGTGTTTGTTGGTGCAGCAGCAGCCATCGAATCAAACGACCGAACGGCGAACAAAAACCATCAATTTTCCAATTAATGACATACAAAATCAATTAAGATCACTTGATCTGAAGGGACTTGGCGGACAAAAAAACCCCGATGAAAAAAATAGAAAACGGAATGAAGGCATCACCTATACCAATGTAAAAAGGCTGCGAACAACATCCATAGCGCCTCCTTTGAATGGAGTACACAAACGAAAATACATGACGTTCCTTTTTCCTTTTTTTTCTCATTCTTTGTTCTTTTAAACATGAAATTGGGTCGCTGTTGCTCTTTGTTCGGTCCTTAATTTTTTTCCCATTTTTGTACAACTGTCAGCCGAAATAAAGAACCCACAAATTGCTGGTTGGAATTTTATGAGTCTATTTTATTGTTTGAAAATTTGAATTTTTCTCTCCTTTACTTGAGTGTTTGTTATTGTTGTTGTTCTTTTCGGCGGTTTTCGTTTGGGTTTGTGTCGTAAAACTAGAGAAAAAAAGGTGTCGATTTTAAAACACGTCATTAGAATGCTGAAGATATGATAAAATTTAATTTCGAAAAATAACACAACACGAACAATAACAACAACAACAATACTCTGATAAAATCAAATAAATCGGGAGTGTTAAAAAGAAATAATTATTATGTAGCAATGTTTCCTGTCCATCACATTCACTCAACTAGTCAGTCAGTAAGTCATTCTGCCTGCCATCCATCGAGTCAGTCGGTCTCACTGTCATTTGCTTTGTGTGACATTCTGGTAAATCTCAACGTAAATCTCTTTAAAATTAAAATCAACGCTAAAATAGATGATGATTTCGTTGATTGCAAACGCTTTCTGCTGTCGCTGCTGTTGTTGTTTTTGGCGCTTTTTTCAATGGCTGATGGTTGGTGATTTCGTAGGAAATGAATTGCCTTTTGGAATGTCATCAAATGTAAATTGAATTTTTGCCATCTATAACAGCATTTTTAATGTTCGCAATGAGTTGGTGCAGATTGTCATAGATTTTATGGTATTATACGGAGATATTAAATCAACAATGCCGTGTGGAATGTATTATGTTTTATAAAGCCAGGATGTATATTAAATTTAATAAATACAAGGCAATGATGTAAGTGAAATATTTTCAGGAAAATAATCGGTTCCGTTATATCAACTAAAATTTCAATTTTAAAATTTATATTTTAGGCGACTGCAGAGTCAACTTCGGAAAAAATTCATATTTACGCCATGGCGGAATTAAAAAAAAAAAACTTGTATCATTCCTTTAAAATTCATGGAAATAATTGTCATGAATCATATTTTAGGTTAGTGAAAAATAAATATTATTTTTATATGAAATATAGGACTTCAAATATGCACCTTAACTTCATAATGCCTCTCTTATAGAAGTCCTGCTTTCTATTTGCAAAAACTCCAGTAGTCGTCTTTCACAATCCTCCCTAGATACCGATCTTGTATCATTAAAGAAATATTGCAATTCAAGAAAAAGATATAAGCGTTTGGTGCCAAGTCCGGACTGTATGGCGGATGCATTTAAACTTCCAAACCAAATCAATTGTAAATGATTTAAAACAGTTTTTATTTAATTCGAATCTACACTAATTCAAGAATGTCCCTACAAAATTTCAAGTGAAAATCTCAAGAACTCTTGAAGATAGAGCCGATTTATTGTGTCAGCATCAAGTGACGGGCTTCTCAAACTTTAAACGCCTTTTTCTCTTTTGCGAATGGCGGGCACTAATAACCCAATCCATTCCAAATTTTTACACGTTTCTCTGTGAGTGTATAGCTATCGTGTGAACTAGGATAAAGCCAATCGGTGAAGATCTACCTCATTTTTTAACTTGGTTTTTGGTCAAAAATCGGCGATTTTCCAAAAATATTGTTTTAAAGGTCCGACATTTTGTTAATTTTAGAGCGAAGTCAATAATCCTAGTTCATACTAGAGTCAGACATGTACTCTTTCTAATACCGTTGGAATTTTCGGATTCCGATGTTCCAGTGAGGAGTTATCATGCCCGCAATCAAAAATAAGGACTTTTCTTTAATTACAAAAAACAACAACAAAACAATAACAAAATTTTTTTTGTAAATTATTTTTCTTCTCTTTTAAATATTCAAATATATACATATGTGCAAAGTTACAAACTTTAACAAGCATTGGTATTGATTTACCAGCTCATTGAAAATCTTGAAAAATTAAAATCGAGAATGGGTGGGGTTCCATTAAAACAGTTTTTTAGCTCATGGGCGATGTTATGACTGCTAACATGCCTGTCAACTTCGATAATTTCTCTGATTTTAACGATACTTTTGACGACCGGCAGGATCAAAAATTCCTGTACGGAATTTACGAAACCAAAATTGCAACTGACAACTGCAACTAACACGAAAATCTAACTTTTTGCGGTTCTAAATTCTGAGCCTGGGCAATATTTCGCGATATTTGCACCCTTTTGAGCGATTATAGGTCAAAAACTTCACTTTCCAAGCGTGGCATATTTTCCAAATGTTGTATTCCCGGTATACATTTTTTAATTTGGATATACTATCACCAACTCGGGTCTATGTCCTTCAGGAGTGAATATATACGTTACGGAGTAACAATTTTCTAATTTTTCAGGCAAATGGCAGGGTACATTTGACACGCTAAATATTGAGCGATCTTCATTTTTACTTTACTTACTTATTTTTTGCCAGATTCCCTTCCTGGTTTAAGATTTCGTTCAGGTCATAATTGCGGTCTCTAGAGCGACAAGAAAAACAGACAAAAATCCTCTAAATATTAGCGGATCATTACCAAAAACAATACGGGGTTTCTTTGGCCAGAACCCATCGTGTCCACAACTGTGGACTGTATCGTGTTTAAAGATTATAATGGGCAGATGGACCGACGATCGGTATACTTAAAGATGGGTCTAGGGCCAATATTTCGCGGCCTTACTAACTATAATATAAATTATTAGCGCTAGAATGCGTTTTTAAAAAAAGTGATTAAAAATTGGCCGGCTATAGGTTAATTATACCCTCAGACAAAAAGTCACAACTTTCAATATTTTTAAATTCAATATTAGGCGAATGGAATGTCCGATTTGAACCATAATCTCTGTACTACCTATTATTTCTACCAAGCATAGACCAAATGGAAGGGTGGGACCCGAAATATATACCTTATATAAAGCGAATTATAAAACATGTGTGTAATTTCGAGGGTATACTTATATCAGTCGGCATTACCGACTGACTAAACCTTTATATCCGACATCATGTATTAGGAATTCAAAATATTGTTAAATTAATTTTTAATAACAATAAGTTATTTCTAGCATGTTTGTATTAGGAAAAATATAGTTAAACGTGCGTAATTGTATAAGAAAAATATGTATACCTACATACTTTATAAGCTTAGCCCTGGGACGCTTTCGGTAGGAACCTAGCAATTTCCAAGGGAATTTTGGAGTAAAAAACAATAATAACACTAACATACTCAGATACAAATTCAGATTTATTTGTATTAGGTTATTTTTGCTTACCGACGATTTTTATAATTTTAATAGCTAATTACTCATTAAATAGCCATAAATTTAAATATTTCTGTCTGTCTTTCGACGATTCAATTAATTTAAGCGTATCTTCTCAGCCCACTGCTTCTTCCGATTATTGAGTGGCGGTGCTCAAAAATTTCCAAAGTGCCAATTTCGAATGAAAATCTAAATTGCGTTATAAAATTGAGGCAAAATTACGGTTATAAGGAAACGACGAATTATAAATGAGAAACAAAAAAAACAGTAACAGCAGATTCTAAACAACAACAGCAATTTCAACTGAAGACACGAAATCTGTGTGAATATTGAACGGAAATGAAGGAAATTGAAAAATATGCAAAATAAATAACTTCTAACGTCTTATTTTTTGTTATTGCCTTCCTTCCAATGGTGAACGACGAAGGCGACGACGACAGTTAGCATCCCCAACTGAGCGACAGTCAGCAAGAACAAACATCAATCCAAAGATGGAATGGAATGGATGTGTGTCAAAACTAAGGCAAACAAAAACTGATTATGGCTGGATGATTGGTTAGTTGGTTGACTGTACCGAAGTTGCACGAAAGGGAGCCCGGGCAGGCTGATATGGCCGAAAGTACGATTCACGACTGTTGTAAGAATCAATAAATGTCATCCAGCCAGTCAGTCAGTCGGTTTGGGGTTTCTTCGTGATATGGTCGACTTTTAGTACTTCATGACTGGAAATTGGGGGATTTTCTTATTCAAGAAATGGCACGTACAACATACAACAATTTTGATTGTTAACAATCACTGTCATGGCGATGATGATGACGAGGACAGCGGCAACAGCAAGAACAACAACACCAGCATCAGCATTAGTTCTAGTAAGAACAGCCACAGCGACAATAGACAGTCACAATGATTGTCACTTCAGAAATGCATGCAACGCAGTGATGTTGCATTTGTTGTTGTTGTTCGGTTTTCGCTGCAGTACAATAAGGGGACTGCTTATATGGTGGGGCGGGCTTTTTTCTACCATCCAACATCGATGGGGGCTGCAACAACTTACTTTTTGAAATGAAAAGCAACTACTTTTGCTATAAGTACAAAGAAAAAGCTACTTTGAAACCAACGAACTGAACTATCTATGCCGCACTCCATCACAAAATGCAGCTAGCATTCATAATTCGAAAAGTAACAACAACGACAATACCAAAAAATTCAAAATCATCAACATTGTCATAATCACTGTCATCTCTGGGAATATCTCTATTGTGAGTACTGTGCAGTAGAACAATGTCAAACATATGCCACATCATGTGACAATGATATGCTTCTTCTTTGTCTACCGAAAACTGTTCGTAGAAAGTATTAAATGCTGTGACATAGCCCCATTAGACATTTTCGGTTTAACTTCGAATCTCTTTAATAGTTTTGAAAAAAAAAATATGATGTTTAATTGTCTTCGATATGACACCTTTATGCTGTTGGGAATAATGGAACTTCAAATTTGGAGAAAAGGGTTAAATGGTGACAAGACATTTTTGTTATTTTGTCGATTTCATGGAATAAATATTTACTACTACTAGTTATTATGAGCGTAATGTACACTAAGCGGAGTTAATTAATGCGGTCGGTATATCCATATTTGACACTTTCCTAGAAGAATGTATTGTGTATGTCACAGGTATTTGTAATTTTTTTTTATTTCAAATACAAGTTTGGAATTTGAACCATGGGTAAAAGAACATTTATTGGGATATGTAAATTTCTAGGTGGAATGTGTAAAATAAGAACAAAATGCATGTTATAAATAGAGTATTTGCTTAGCGGATAATAAAATTTAAGAGAAATTCGGATATATTTTTACATTTTTAAGGTATACTCCAGAATAGCAATCAATCGGCTGAAGAGTAATAAAGTAACAGGAGCCGATGGGTTACCAGTCGAACTATTCAAGACAAGTGGTCAGATGCTGGCCAGGAACATGCACCAGCTGATTAACACAATTTGGCTAGTGGAATGCATGCCCAATGATTGGAACCTCAGCATCATGTGTCCCGAGCACAAAAAAGGTGACAAGACAAGATATGTGCCAACTATAGAGGAATTAGTCTTCTTCCCATTGTATGTATGTGAACGACTAAAGTCAATGGTCAATGACATTATTGGACCATATCAATGCGGCTTCAGATCTGACAAATCAACCATTGACCAATTTTTCACTGTGCGCCAAATCCTGGAAAAGACCCACGAAAAACACATCAACACTTTCCACCTACTCGTCGTTTATAAAGCCGCATTCGACAGCCCTATCCGTTCAGATGTAATTAAACCATGTCTGCGTTTGGCATACCTGTAAAATTAATACGGTTATGCAGGATAATATTAACTGGCACAAGGTCACTAGTAAAAGTCGGAAGCCCTTCAATACAGAACGAGGATTCAGGCAAGGTGACAGTTTGTCGTGTGGCCTGTTTATCATCCTGCTGGAAAAAGGTGAACAGAAATGGCTCTCTGTACACCAAACAGCATATATTACTTGCCTACGCCATAATGGATGGAACATTGCGAGTGGTAACAGCCATCTTTGAACGAATTTAGAAAGAGTCCGCAAGCTGATGGTATCAACGCGCAAGACGTCCAGTAGACTCTGACCAACTGTGGAACTTGAAAACTACAGCTTTGAGGTGCAGATGCTACTATGGTCTGAGTAAGCAAGGCCACCTCTCGCCGGACCAAACTCACACTCTACAAGACGCTGATACTACCCGTACTATTGGATCCGAAGTACTTGTACTTGCGCAAGCAGATAAGGCAGCTCTTGGAGTGTTTTGAAAATTCTCCGGGATATGCGTCGATTTTGGTTCACTTTTTAAGCCAGACCCCATATAACAGTACACCCAAATATTTTGGGATTTCATGGAGTATGAAATCTTGACTTACGTTTCGAAGTAGGCCCCAAATAAACGTACTTCCCATATTCCGCATTTTGGAGATTTAGGGTACGTTTTTAACCAAGTTGTTAAAAATATAGAATTATATATTTAAGGCAATTGTTTCTTATGTTTGATCCATTTTTTTTTTCATTTCACATTTGTAATCAGTGACCATAGGTCTACAAACATTATTCAAAACACATTTGATTAATTATACTTTTAAAAAATTCGACCATTGTGGATCCACCCTATTAAATGTTTACTATTTTCAGAATCGTAATCAGCGTCCCTCAAACCCTTATATGTGATATTTATTATTTTCATAAACCCTCTGCTCTAAATTTGGCCAAAATATGGCATCACTGGTCCACAGGGTCATGCCTTAAATATCGTATACACCGGACGTGGTCTTCTTCTTGGTGAAAATTTCCTCTTCCCAACAGGCGTTGTTGACTGTTGCCAAAAAGGAGAATACATTTATTAATAAATAAATACTTTTTGTAAAAAAAATCAAACGATATTCCAAATATGCTATAACTATTACAATCACCTTTCTCTTCTTATACTCTCAACATTGTGACCTACAACAAGTGATATTTCAATTCGATCAAATATTTTTCCTGGCGTTTAATATTTTTATAGAAACCCAGAAATATCATTATCAACGGTCATAATCAATTCCAAAGTACTCCTGTGGTTAGTGGCGTGTGGAACATTATTCTCTTTGTATGATTCAATTCATCGGTATTTCATGACTATGTGTATTTGATGTTTCTATCCACCTTTGTCCACTGCGTATTTAATTCATTCTCATGGAAATAATTCCCATTCGATGAAACTAAAATCAACTTTTGTTAATTGTTGTTGGTGTTACGTGAATTGTCCCATAATGAGTAGTGGAGTAGCAGTCTGTGTGGTTTTTCGATATAAAAACAAACTCAATACTTTCCCCCAGGTCTTCAACGCACACCAAACAAAAATATGGGCTTTTTATATAAAATATTCCTTGCTTGATAGAGAGCAGCAGCAGCAGCGACTGGTCCATAGACCGCCCAGCAGTCGGCCATCAACGGCATTGCGTGTCGAGTGTTGTGTTATCTTTATGTTTTAATGTTGCTGTGTCGTCTTAATTAACAATACAATTCGATTCGATACGATACGAACCTTGCCGAGCCGAGTTGATCTGAACCAATGCGATGTGATTTAATTTTACATTGGAGTACCACAAGACCCAACAACGTTAAGTATCTTCAATATCAGAACGTATTGAGATAACATAAATGACTTGTAAGCACGGTGCAATGTGGACCATGAATGGGGAGGTTGACACACACACACGAGCGGACGAAACGTTAGAGAGATTGAAATAATCCACGGAAAATCATTCAGTGGGGGAACACAGTGGCTTTCTCCACATGAGCATTTGAGCGTGTGTGTGAGAGAGTTTTAAATTTGAATTTATTGTTATGCTTGTAATGCTTTAATGGTAATATCAATAAATTTTCAACTTTTGATGGAGAACCCCCAAAAAACTAAAGAAAAAACGCGGCATAACGGCAGCCATGAGACGAACAACTACAACAACAAAAATGATGACGATCACATAAGCGGCATCCGTCTAACAAGATGAAAAAACCAAGAACAACAGATCGAGGGTCTATTTCTCACTTAATTGGCTATCGATGATGAACACCGCAGGGAAAACAACTAAAAAAAAACGAAAAAAGAAGAAAACTTCAATATAATAATTATGTCAAGTTCGGTCATATCGAATTTGAGATACACTTCTTTATCATATACGTGGTGATATCTGGAGAAGGAGGAATATTTTAATTTTTCGAACATAAATGTCTCTAACAAAGAAGACTAATTTGGTAACTCCCATTTTTTTTTCTTTTTTGATATTTCAAGAGTCTTAGGATCTCGTCGAAGTTGGTGGCCAAAAGTAATATGCATAAGAATTGAAGTCAATAAAATTTGTCACATTATGTCCCGTTTCTAACGCATATTATCTTTGTCGATCGTAATAAAATCCAAATTTTATAGTTTAATGTGTGGTCACTTAAAACGGGGCGGTTATCATAATAAAATGTATTTTGAGTGGCAATTAATACAATAACGGTTTGATGATGAAATATCCAAATCGCTAATTATCCTATAGACCACCTGTGGGAGAATCGGTCACTTTAAAGTCTTATTGAACGTCAGAGAATGAAATGTAGCACCAGTTGGCTTTAATTTGTTGCAAAATGGTTATACGCTGGTCAATGTTGAAGACATTACTGGTGGCACATAATAAGTTTGAAGCTGGATGGGTATCTATTAATAATCCGGTTCAAAAAAGTTAGCTCGTTTGTTTATTATCTTTCTAATGGTGTACATATACGTTATTAAAATCGGGTTTATTATCTGAATATCAAAAATACATACAATGGCAACAAATCAAGATATTAAGCAATCTTTTCTTGTATAATAGGGTCGCCGGCAAAAAACAAAAGATCACGCCATATCTCCGAATTTTGGCCTTTCCTTCTCGGTTTTTCATATACTCACCAAGGCCTTTCAATAGGAATTTTCCAACCCCGATTATTAATGTTTTTCAATGGGCATTTGATGTGCTCGATTCATTCTTATACCCTCAGTCTCATGATAAATGTGCCCAATCGAAATATATATTATGTCCGTCTGTCTGTCTCGAAGGGGGTAACCGATTTCATGCACATCGTAATATTTCTAGCAAACATAGTTCAAGTTCGAAGAAGGGGAATATAGGTCCACTCCTTCTGGTACGTCCCCCACAAAATGGTAAACATTGTGCAAAAAAATCATGCGAAGCAGACTTTGAACAACATATTATCTTTACCAAGCCCAAATCATAATGGGAGCTATTGGTCCACTCCTTCTGGGACCACCCTCCCTCCAATGGTCAAAATTTCAATATTTATAAATTGAATATTAGAAGAAAGGAATGTCCGATTTGAACAAAACTTTGTACATTCTATTATATTGACCAAGCTTAGCTGAAACCCGACCGATGGGACCCATGGGTCCACTCATTCTAGAACCTCCTCTACAAATGGTAACATTGTTCAATAAATCTATATCAGGCGAATGGAATGTCCGATTTGAACCAAACTTTGCGCAGCATTTTATTTTACCAAGCCTAATTCTAGCTTATTATAATTTCGAAATAATTGTGACTCTTTAAATCGTTTAGAATAGCAGGATGACAATTTTAAATATATTTAAAAATCTTTCAATTATCATCTGCGATTCGAATCCCAACCCTAAGTTCAAATTCGTTATATCCGGCCCGTAATAGAATTTTGCAATTTCATCAGGCCAGTCATGAACCAAATCTGACGGATGTTGGCAAAAAATGGTTATTTTCACAGAAATGTTGAAGAGAATTCATAAAATCAACACATTTTTACAAAAAAAATTTTTGTCACAGAAATGTTGAAGAGAATTCATAAAATAAATTTTACCAGATTTTTGTAGAGGATAAATTGCTTAACATTAATTTTTGGATGCCATCAAAATCATATTTTTGAATAATTATATATGGCTGGCTTAACTTGACAACAAAATTGCAGTTATCTCATTTGTTATTGTTGTTTTGTATTGATGATTAAAGGGGCTAAGTCCAATTCATCATGTAAAGGCTCTAAGTCCACTTTTTATATTGAGGATTTTGGACACGAATTGCCGAATTGGCTGTAGTTTGGTATTTTAGGTACTTATGGGATAGCACACCTTCAAACAAAAAATTATCAATATTGGTCTACTTTTTAGGGTACAACCCATATAACGTTATCTCCAATATTCGAAATTTTTGTAGGTTTGGTCACGTTTTTCAAATTAATTGCATGTAATTTCATATCTGGGACTTTAAAAATCTCTCAACCAAAAAATATCAATATTGGTCCAAGTTTGGAATTGGTTCTAATATGATATTTTGGGTTCTCAAAAGGTGTCCAATCCTTCTACAAAAAATTATCGATATCTGTCCGCGATTTGGTATAGGCCCCACAAAACTGTACCCCCAATTTTTGACAATTTGAGGATTTCGGTACGTACCTAGTCAAAATTTCCAATAGCCTTTATTTTGTATTTTTTGTTTTTTTGTCTGTCCTGGAAAGTTGTGAAATTTCGACTTATTGCTTTTACAAGTTAAGCCAGCGATATTTATTTTGATGTTCGGCACATCAAAAAGGGTACACAAGGTGCTAAAAAGGCCTTAACCACATTTATATATTTTTTCTCAAGTTATTCATGATCGGAGAATCCAATCCGCGAGAAAAATATTTCCAATTCCTCTTCGATATTTATAATTCGGGCTGTATGACTAGTAGAAAATCCACTCGACAATTCCAGAGACAATATACCAGGCATTACATAACTCAAACATAATAAATATAAAAATAAAATTGTATATAAACTCCTTTTTCAACCATAACGAGGACCAGTCCTTCACTTTTTTAAGATGTTATTCAAAACATTTCAATTGCAATTCGAGAATTTCATTAGTAATTCGAAAACTCAATTTCCAATTCATAACATTTCATTTGTAATTCATCTATAATTGTAATTCATTCATAATTTTAAACATTTCATATGTAATTCAAATAATTCCATCTAAAATTTAAAAAAATTTCATTTGTAATTCGTATATTTCCATTCAAAATTCGCAGAGTTTCATTTAATATTCAAAGAAATCCACTTAAAATTCAAAGAATTGAATTTGAAATTCATAACATTTCACTTGTAATTCACAATATTTCGTTTGTAATTCATAACAATTCATTTCAAATTCATACATATTCTCTGTATATTACTATTAATTTTTTTTTCGAATTTAAAATGAAATGTTATGAATAACAAATGAAATATTATGTATTTCAAATCAAATGTTATAAATTTCAAATGGAATTCTTTGAATTTCAAAAGAAACTTTATTAATTTCAAATGGAATTTTATGACTTTCAAATGAAATATTTGGAATTTCAAATGGAAGTATATGAATTTCAAATGGAATTATATGAATTTCGAAAGCTATTCTATGAATTACAAATGGAATTCTCGAATTATATTTGATATGTTTTGAATAACATGTGAAAAAGGTGTAGTTCTATGAGGCTAATGTAATATTAATAACATAAAATCTTAATGTTTTTAAGAAAAAAATAATTCTAACACTGAAAAGCTGATTCCATTTTTTGTCACAAACCACCTGATAAACTTAACACACATTCCACACGCAACACCTCAATGGTAAAGGGCACACAAAAGTCAAATGTTGCCGCCAGTGCACTCACTCCGTCAGTCTGACAGTGTAGGACTTAAAAGAGATTAAAGCTCAGTTGGTCTTTTCTTTTACATCGATGTCGATGCTATTGTTTTTTTGTACGTGTGTCTTTTTTAATTTACTTTTCTTTGGGTGGTAGAATGTTTTCATTTTCCTTTCATGTTATTGTTCTTTTTGTCTTTTTTTTTGTTATGTTTCAATTCAATTCGATGTTTTGTGATATCTTAATGAATATTAGAAATTTATGTTAGATCTTAGGTATCTAGATCGTTCTATGATCATTGTTGTTGCTGCTATCTTTATTTCTATATTTAAGTGTTAATGACCCTATCAATGAATGCGCCTAGAGAAAAATATTTCGTACACAAAGGGGACTGCCTCACTTCCACAATAAATTATTATTATTTCGTCAATTTCATTTGATGTTTTTTTTTTTCATTCATATTCAAAAGCCAAAACCAATGGAAATTATTAATAAATTACATAATATTAAGTATGTATATATATTATTATATAATAATTATAGAATTGTTTGGAATAGAATATAGAGATGTCTTAAAAATTACAATTTGCCATTAGGCGATATGGTAGAATTTGATCAATCGATAAGTCTGAAGTTATTAGAAATTATTACAAATCAACCATTTCAGGTGTGATTTTTTAATTTTTTTATTGAAATTTTTAACCGAGGGTGGCATTATGATATTATAATGAAATTAATCATAGTATGGGGAAAATAAAGTAATAAGTAATCAATTTATTCCAATGAAATAGGTGCAAAAAAGTTTGCCACTTTTTGCTTATGGTTTATATTTTTCTCACGTCAGCTTTATATGCCCAAAAATTAAAAAAAATATATATATTTCAGTGTATACAAAAACAATTTCATTTTCTTAGTCTTTTTTACATTGCTGACCTATTTTTCTTTTAACATCCCCACTTTATGGTCTCAATATGCACAGATTTTTTTATTCATATTTTCAAACTGTTCTGTGAATTGTTTTTATTACCCTTGGAATTATCTGACACAAAATTAAGTTATATATTAATGTTGGACAACATTCATAATTAAACATTTTCATAGAGTTTTCATTCGTTTCTAAAGACAATCTAACAAAAGAAAGGGAGGCAATAAAATCGTAGCTCCTTTTTGCTATTCCCATTTATTTCAATATTTTCCATTATATTTCGTTTTGTTTAAGAAGGCTTTTCTTATTCCTCATAAAACAGATATGTTTTGAATTTTGGAAATTTTGTGTAGCGAGCCAGCGAGTGTTTATAATCAAAATATTAAAATTTTATTTGAAAATAACGACTTTTTTGGTGGTGATGGCGAACAACAACAACATCAGCACCGCACTACATACCACAAAAAAGCTTGTCAACATCTCACTCATTCACTGCCACCTCTACATCTGTATCTCTGTTTGTCGTCTGGTCATGCCATTTATGTTTACGACAGAATTTATCACCACATTTTATACTGTTTTTTGATAGAGTCCTCCTAGGCAAAAACCGAAAAAAACTAATTTTGATATGTCTCCCATTTTACGATGGAAAATAAAACAATTTTATGATCTTTAATTATAGGGAAAACAAACAATAACAGCAACAACAACAACAACTTGGAGATTTCCACAGAAGTACTGTGTAAATTCTTCTTGTTCATATTTTGTTGTTGTTGTTGGTTTGTTTGATAATTATTAATAAATGAAAAATAAAATGAAATAAAAAACAGAGAAACAGAATCACATGAGACCAATAGATCTGGCTGGCTGGCGGGCGCATCATCTTATCCCCACCCAATCAATACACTTGTACAATATGTACACAAGGGGAGTATTGTCTGTGGGATACCAGGCAATGACCATAATTCCAAAGTTATTACTACTGACGCCAACCAGTGTGGTTTTGTGATTATAAAATATTTTTTTGTTGTTGCTGCTGCTGCTGCTCTTTTTTATGGCATTTTTTTCTACATGTCGAACTATGACCTACGATTAATTAAAAGTCATGTATGAGGAGATGTTTATTTTCTTTTTTTTTCGTTCGTTCATTAGTTGTTGAAGTACTTGTTCGGTGGCTTGCTGTTGTTTGGTCAATGAGATAGAAGTACAGAAGCTATCTGTGCCTGTGGCCACATCATAGGTTTCACGGCAAACCATGGATTTGATGTGACTGACTAGCACAGCATAAAACATGATCAGAGAATTTCCATTTTTTTATGAAGCAATTAAGCTTATATTGCACTTTTTTCGCTTTCGCTTTTTATTCACAATCAAACAATATATATGTATAGGGAAATGAATGAATGAAAAGTCCACAAACTGTGATATATAGATATTTATATACCATTGGACATATGCATATGTGTGGACATTAGGGTATGTTAGAATAATCTGTGCTTTCACAATTCGCTATGGGAAATTCCTACACACTTGCAAAGTATTCTCCAGTTTGATTTATAAACTTTGTCATGGTCTCAAAACGATTGTTGAAGATTTTTTTCTACAACAGCTAACTGGGGAAAGTTAAAAATTATTAACAAGGTATAAGAACCCTACTGACCTCTTATTAAGCGACCTCTTAAATCCGGGAGAAATATTCAGATCTGAGAATTGCAACCGGATGCCTCTTCAAGACAACAGTGGACCATCTACATAAGAAGCCGAAGATCCTGCTTTCGTTGCGTAAATCAGAGAGAAGCACCCTAATGATCATGGTTCATAGAACTCGCCAATCCAGTAGAGGCGCGTAGGGTCTATATCTAGATAAACTGGATCATCTTGAACGATATTGTTAACGAAGTAAATGTCGTCCTTGGGGTTTACTTCCACTTTTTGCATCTGGAAAGAGTTGGATGACTAGGCGAAATAGAGTAGTTTTGGTTCAACTATATTCAGAATGGTGCAGTCGTTTCAGCTCGCACTTGGCACACATGAAATCTTTCAGAATATCATCGCGAAATCCAGAGATGGTCAGTGAACCATTGATTCTGAAATTATTCTGTGTTTCCAGAATTTAATCAGGTCGCCGATAAATATCAATTTACGCACAGTTCTTAATGGATTGCTAGACTATGCTTACTGATTCTTTCAATAAACTTAAAATTATAACCAACCCTAATATAGGGAAAAAACATCATTAATATATGCAAGTAGTTGTGTATGTCAATATGACAATCTTGTTTTTGTTTTTTTTTTATGAAAATAAACATAAATTGATATAAATGAAAATATACACAAACACCCCCGCCGATCTATAAACACAGACACACACACACAATTATACAACGATGACCATCATGGCTGTAAATGCCATTAACAATAGTTCATGAATTCATTTTTTGTTGCTGCTGCTGATTCGGTTTTATTCTTCAGCATTCGCATAATTTTATGTTGATACAACATTTTTAATGAAAATAATCAAAAGCAAGGAACAAAAACACGTTCGCTGGCGAAAGAAATTAATCAACATCATAAAATGTTATGGTTAGCTGGCAAAAACAACAATACATACACCCAAATACACACACACACACACACAAATAAATACAACAACTGCAGCTGAATAATAAAAACATTTTCCATGTCAATCACCAATTGATTAATTTTAGAATTGTAAATATTAATCACTTTCAGTTTTTTCTTGTGTGTGTGGCAAATTTCAGTTCAATAAATCAGTAAAGAAAACAAAATTATAATCGTTATTGTTTCTGGAAGATACAAAAAATATGTTATTATTTTATTTTATATTTTTGTTCTATAATAATTGCAAAGTTATTTTATTAAATTATTGAAAAGAGCTGTACATAATTGCAGGAGGTTGCATCATAAAACAAAAAAAATTGGACACAGTATGTAAACAAAGGGTGACAACAACAATATTGACGAGGTAAAGTTATAGATAGGGATACATTAGAGGTACATTTATAAATTGGCTATTGAAGCCATAAAAGTTGATTCTGGATTTTCACCTCAATAATAATTTTGCATGATATTCATCAGTTTGGCCTTCATATGTGTGATATTACATTGGCTTATATTAAAAAAAAATCTAGCAAGAGGTAGATCATCTCCTTCCTGAAAACAGAAAATGTTGACTTACAGTCTAAACATGACTACATGGAATATATTCAAATCTGGAACGATTTTGTCAACATATATTATAAATTCTGTGGATGATACAAATGGTTTTACTTTGTATGGGCCAGAGATCTCATTTTTTGCCATAATTAGAGCATTGGGTTTATGAATATCTTGCAGAATCGTAATAAGCGTCGTTACTACGATTCTGCAAGAAAAAAAGTAAAAATGGAACAGGGTGAACCGAAAACGGCGGTCAAAATTTTTAAAAGTTGAAATAATCACATTATCTGTGAGCACGTTTTGTAGAGCCATGACCACTGATTACAAAAGAGAAATCAGATTTTGAAAATCATAGATACCGAATAATGGAGGTCCGTTTATGTGGGGCCTACGCCGAAATATATGTCAATATCGATAGTTTTTGGTACGAAGATTGCAAACACAATGGTTGAGAAACGTGAACTAAATCTCCAAAAAACCAACAATAGTGGACCAAAATTAATAATTTTTGGTAAGAATATGCCTAACGCAATACGAACCCATAACACCAAATTGCAGCCCATTTGGTTGAATGTGAGACTAGTATCTTCTAATTTCATTATCAGCATGCTATCTAGGTAAAAGTCAATTTTAATTTTTTTATTAAATTTTTAAAGGAAATTTTCAACGACTATTTATATGTCTTTGTACATATGTTTGCAACAGGCAAACGAATCGAAATATATATTCATGATTCCATTTGAGAATATGCGTAGAATTACTTTCTGAGTCGATTTACGCATGTCCATCCATGTATTTTTGTGAACAAAGTACAGGTGGCATTTATGATCCGATTTGGATGAAATTTGACACAGTTCACTTATTTGGCACACAGACGAACCCTAATGAAATTGGAGAAAATCGATTCAGATTTAGATATAGCTCATATATATAGTTTCGTCCGATTTTATGTGAATGAAGCACCAAACTCGCAATATTTGAGACAGAATTTTGCACAGATTTATGTCTGGAAAGTTTCGTTAAAATCGGTTCAGATTTAGATATAGAACACATATATAGTTTCGTCCGATTTTTTGTGAATCATACACCAAACTCAGAATATTTGTCCGATTGGGATAAAATTTTGCACAAAGTACTGAATTAGATCCAGACTGATGTCTGCGAAGTTTTGTTAAAATCGGTTCAGATTTAGATATAGCTCCCAGGTATAGTTTCGTCCGATTTTATGTGAATGATGCACCAAACTCTCAATATTTGTCCGATTGAGCAACATTTTGCACATACTAACGAATTAGGTCCATAATTATGTATGCAAAGTTTTGTGAAAATCGGTTCAGATTTAGATATAGCTCCCATATATAGTTTTGTCCGATTTTTTGTGAATGATCCCAATATTTGTTCGATTGATCATAATTTTGTATGGCGAATGCAATTGAGGAAAAAATGATGTGTGAGGTTGTTGAAATCGGTTCAGATTTTAATATAGGCCGAAGAGCCTATATTTGTTCGATTTACACGAAATTTGGCAGAGGGTATTAAATTCATTGATTTCAGAATGGTATGTGTATGGGGGGTTTTCAATTGGTTTAAATATCTATCTAGATAGCACATTTAATTTCGCCCGATTCCATCCCATGAATGTTCCATCCACAGGATATTGTAGATATTAATATCTTTTGTATGTACTCAAAGTGGTGAAGGGTATCATATAGTCAGTCCCGTCCGACTTTTGAACTTTCCTTACTGGTTTTATATTATCGAAAATATGAACGGTCGCAAAATTCTGAACATAGAACATATTAAGACGTAGATTGGTGCTATACCTATTAAAATATGCTCTAGCACTGCTTGGCAATAGGTTGTGTAACTTTTTTTTGTAAAAAATCGTGTTTATAACTTTAAGATACGGCATTTTAAAGGTTATCTTCAAATGTCAAAAAATTTCACTTTCAGTTCATGTTAATATTTTGACTTTGACCTCATGTCGTTTGTAAACCGTGACCCAGAATTTTATAAAATTCTGACTTTAAAAAAAAGGATTCCTGGCACATAGTGCTGCCCTCTGAAATCCGGCATATACATTGCTTTACACCTAGCATGTTTGGACCATAAAGGACTATTAACGTGAACTAAAATTTGTGATATGGTCCATTTTTTAGGATAGTTTCATATAGCGGTCTCACTCAAATTTCGTTTTTCAACCGAATTTCTGAAAGATTGTATTTTGAATTCACATGCAGATTTTTCGGATAGCCCCAAATAAGGATACCATTGCCAACGATAAGATGTCCGATTTGAACCGAACTTTATTTAGCCTAGATCAAGTCCGAAGGTAGGACGCGTCGGTCCTTCCCCCCACAAAACATGTGTATATTTCCGAAGACCTCCGTAAACTATAGGCTGAGGATATATATTTGTCGGCAACTGACACTTGTTTACTTGTTAGCATTAATGTTGATTACATTTAACAATTGTCAAAAATTTAATAAACCCCAGATAGTTTTTCGCAACTTTCGACGTAGATTAACACAGTGTTAATTTCGTACTAATTCATCAAAAGTGTTCATTTCTGAGTGGCACAATACAATTTATTTGCCTGATCGCTTTGAAAAAAATAGAAAAAGAACAAGAGAAGACGAACGTTTGTACACCATAGCAATGTGAGCTATCACCTTAGCTGAAACTTCCGCCCTTATGTGCAGTCAAACGTGGAATTATTTAGTCATCCGCCGTACAGGCGGTCCAGTGACGAACCATATAAATAATATAAATATGTTCCAGCTCAATAAATATCTTCGATATTTGTAGAATGGGGTCCGCATTAAATCCAGCTTATTGCATAATGTTTTAAATGCATTCTTCAAATCAATGATTTATAAAAAATCAGCAAATTTTCATTGGTCACTCTTCTAAAAAAAACTGCTTTAATTTTGATTGATTACTGACACATTATTGCCTACATAGCAATTCCGTTTTTTTTACTTCGACATAAATACCTAGTAATATTCTCACCACATTCATTAAAAATATATATCTCAATATCTGTATGTACGGGTGTATTTCTCTGAAATAGTTTTACACATATGACTTTATATGTAATGGTGTGCGTGTCTGTTTGTATTTGTGCATAACCAATCAAATGGAAAATCGTTAAATGGATGCGATTTTTATTGCATTAAAATTACATTGAAAATATGAAATATGTGGAAGTGTGTAAATATCTATATATGTATAGGAATTTCTTTACAAATTATGTTTGTGGTGTGGTGTGAAGTGCGTTCAGTGCAATATTAACACTGGCTGGCAATGTGTTTTTTAATAACTATTGCAAACGTAATTAAATATTTTATACATTTGATTTACAGTATCAGTAGCAGGAAATGAATGTTGCAGCTATGAATTTGAATTGTATGCAGTGATAAAAAAATAATCAAAATGCGTGTTTTCAAGGATCGGTAAAAAATTTGCGTAGTGAAACCTTTAGCTAGATCGATTCATCTAGCCAAGATCTGATCATGGTCATATAATCAGGGGGGCTACTCTGTATTGCGATGCGTGAGAAAAATTGTAACGCATCGCGTAATTGGTACTCTCTAATTCGTTTTCGTATCTCCTTTCGCATCTACTTTACGCAAATGTAGTATCACCGCACTCTGTAATACGAAAACGCATGTCAAACTCGTTCGTTAAGCGCAAATATTTGCGTTAACAAAATAGCAAACGCAAAGGAAGCGAAACATATAAATAAGCTCCATTAAAGGTTTTACTTATATATAAATTGTAAATTATTTTAAGTAAAAGGCAAAAAAGTTACAGTTACAGGCTCAGCAACGTCAGTTCCTAACTTCAGTAGCTTTTATGGGGCAACACAGTGATTTGGCAAAGGAACAGTTGCAGAGTTCAAATGCGAAACAACGCGCCAACAATTTGTGGACAAAACTGTCTGATGACCTCAATTCAAATTGACCTCCTGTAAAAGATGTCGGTGGTTGGAAAAAGTAATATATATTTTTTTTATATATAAAATGTGAAACTATGTGTGCATATTTATAGGTTGGTGTTGATAACCACATTGTCCAAGCAATTTCAAAGCAGCGGCCTCTTTTATTGGAGTTGGAATTGTGGTGGATCTATTTGAAACGACGAGCATTTAAAAAATACATAAACGAATCTTTATCTATAAAAATTAAATATTTGAAAACATTTGTCACATAATTCGTACATATATTTTCATACCCGTCACTTAGGGAGAGTATATTTGATAGATCTCATAAAATTCTTTTTTTTTTTAATTCGTTCATCATTTTTGTTTAAAAAAACACTCGTACCACACAAAAATATGTTTTCATTTACAATTTTTTGACGTTTCCTTTTGTCATTCTTCGTTATTGTTTACTTTGTGGCGACAGTGTTGCCCTATTTTCAATTTAGTTTGCGAATGCGTTTGCGTGAACGTTACAGAGTACCAAATTGTACTCTTAACGCATTTAGCTTTCGCATCGCACTTGCTTTGGCAACGCAATACAGAGTAACCCCCAGACTTCAACGTGCCGATGGTTATTGGCAAAACAAAATCTCCATGCAATATTTCGTGGCAATTGATTACATATTGATGTTGATTTTAATGTATCAAATCACTGTAGGACAGTCTACGTACACATACATATATATTTCCGAACTCTACAACAAAAGGTATAGTGTATATTAAATTTTCCATTCCGTTTGTAAAACCTCGAAATATTTGTAAGGGAAATAATAAATCGAAAAAAACATTCGTTGTAGATTTAGCCATGTCCCTCTGTCTACCTGTGTGTCCGTTGATGATAAGTTCGCACCCTATTTTAGATGTCAAATGGTAAAAATAAATATATAAGTCGATTATTGTACTGATTTACTGACTGACTGACTAACAATTCATCAACGACCAGACGAAACGGGCGAAGGTCACTCTTAGTTCGAAGGTGTAGAAAAGTGCTAAAAAGTACTAAATAAGACACTATTTGTATTTGGCGAATCGGTGGAACTAGAACTCTAAAATTTAAATATACAAAAAGTACTAAAACCTACTAAATCTAGTACCATTTCATACTATGTGAATGTGAATCAAGCTTGAGAAAGTCATGTATACGAAAAGCTCTATATGGAGGTACGGAAATGAAATGAAATTATCATTACCGGCGGAGTGTTGCATTGTAATATGTATTTTGAAAATTGTAGTATGTATGTAGTTTTGAAAATTGTTTACTTTTGTTTACGAAATGTTCTATAATTGGTACAATTTAGATTTGGGTGCACCGGTATCGTTGGAACACTGAAATTTTGAAATAAGATTACCGTTGAAGTGTAGGATTTGGGTATGGATGTAGTTTGGGAAATGAATATTTATGGTTACTAAATGGTACTAAATTTGGTAGAATTCTAAATGGTACCAAATTTGGTACAATTATATTTTAGGTGAAGCGATCGGGCTGGAATCCTGAAATTGGGAAATATGATATCTTTTAGATTTCAATTATATTTTGTGTACTAAATGGTGCTAAATTTGATAAAATTAAGTTTTAGGTGAACCTATAGAGTTCGAATCATGAAATTTTGAATCTGTTTTGGAAATAAATACAAAAAGAGCACGAACGGTAATAAATGGTACCAAAAGTAGTATGAAGCTAGATTGAGAGTTGAGGTAGTATGGAAATCCGTACTATTGGAGAACAAAGACACTCAATGGTACTAAAAGTTTAACTATGGTCGTTATTCTTGTGTAGTCTGATTTTGCATTTTTTTAACAAGAATAAAAATCTACCTGCCTGGTATTTTTCATGGCACATTCCTCATATAAAGGTCCCGACAGCTTTTAGTTATTATTTTAAACTGCCCACCTTATGGTGAGGGAATTAAAAGTTCGGTCCGACTTTTGTATGATTACCCATTTATTGATGTCCTTAGGTATGCGTTTGGTGGTTTCAATGTATGTGTGTGTACTTTTTTATAGGCATGTGAGGGTGATTAAGTGAAAATTATTTAATAATATTTCACCGTTTTTGTTTTCAGTTTGAAAAAATATTACAGCTCACACCAACTGATACGTTTCGCTTTTTTTTTTTTTTTGGTTTGCATTGCCATCATCGGCTTTATAAACATTAACAACTTATTGTTGTTAGCTTTAAATTATTACTCTACTGGTTGGTTGGCTGACTGGCTGGCGTTGCAACGAGTGCTAACAAAGCCATTATCATGGTGTTGCCGATGTTTTTGTTATAGTTGTAGCTTTTGGTGTTGTTTATTGTAATTGTATCGTCATTATCCTCGTTTATGGAGGGATTTAAAATTAATCTGTTATTTCCATGGAATTATACAACTTGTCGTCCTGCTTTTTTCGGCTTATGTGTGTGAGTGTGTTTGAGTGTGCATGCGTAACCGTGTGTGTTTGTGTGCTCTTTAAACGGTCTCAGTTGCATGTTAGGAATTTTAAATAGTTTTCCTAACAAAAATGCCCAACAACTTTTCAAATACAAATTTTCGTCCTTGTAGTTATTGGCGTGCGTGCTTGTATTTGTGTGTGTACGTATGTGTATAGTGCGTGTGATTGTGTGTGTGACCATTTGCTTTGAAAATAAATTTGAAAACGTTGACAATTCAATTGATTTTAATAATTAAATAAAATGTTGAAAATACAGGGGATAAACGAATTGAATTGAATTTCGAATTCTTTTATGTCTAAATTGACTATAGGCTAGAATAGAATTGTATTTTTGCTTGTTCGCCTGCTAAACATGAAATTTGTTTGTAGGTTGTAACTTCGGTTATTTGGTGTTGCGTAAAATGTGTTTTTTGGCGTTTCGTGTGTTTTGGTTCTTTTTGGGGTAAAACACAGTTCCGTTTACAGCTATGCTCTCAACATGCCACCGGATACAGATGTTTGCGTTAAACCCTTACACCATACTAACAAATTTGCTAAATTGAAAGGTGTATTTTTGTTGATTTGTGTGGAACACTGCTGTTCTACTGGATTAAACAATAAAACATATTGTCGGGGTTTGGGTGCTGCAGGGCGACTTATTCGAATCACTGTTGTTGGAAACTAATAATGCTTATAATTACTCCATAGACGGAGGATTTTAGGCGGTAGCATAATTGACTATTTCAAATAAAATGAAATTTTTTATTTTTTGCAGATTTGTTTGTTTATTGTAAATGGGTAGGTACCTTAACATATGGGCTATGCCAAACATTGACCTACATTGACAACCTCTTCGAAGAGGTAGTTTATGCTATGAAAATTAGTTTATTAGTTTATATTAGAGATTGGATCCAAATTGATCTGTCCGTCTTGTCGGTTGGGACCGAGTTTATCCAACCTTTACACATCGTATTATTCTTTCCAAACTTTGTTCAAATTCGAAGATGCGGAATATCGGTCCAAACAGTTAATTTTTTAATATCCTGTGAAGCGACTATCCGGTTTGAACCAATCTTTGCACAACTTATTTTCTTTATCAAACCTAGATCAAGTCCGAAGGTGGGTCCCATTGGTCCTCTCCTTTTGGTACTTCCCCCACAAAAGGGTCAATATTTTGTAATCTTGTAAATTTTATTTCAAATTGAATAACCGATTGATCAACATTAAACCCGAAACTTTTTTGATTAAAACGTATCGTAATATAACAAGAGCTTAGTTTTAAGTAACTTACTGACAGATCATCACCCAGACGAAACGGCTGAAGCTAGAAGTTTGAAATTTTGAGTGTGTAGTAGTTGTTGTTGTTTAGGCGTGAGATGGGGCTGGGTTTTTGGAAATTCGAAATGTATTAAATATGGTACCCTTTGTATTAAGCAAACGGAATGAGCTAGAATTCTGCAATTTGTAATGTAGGTAACTGATGGATAGTTGGAAAATTACAGAAGGGTTTTTGGAAATGCGAACTATAAGTGTACGAAAAGTACTCAACTTTAATAAATTTCTTTATTAATTTCTCTTTCGAGATGAGCTACATGAAGTTGCAATGAAAAGGAAAGCCAGAGAGATACTACATTAATAAATTAATAAATTTCGTTCCAATTGTTTATATATTGAACGCAAATAGCTAGAATCTTGAAATTTTATATGGAATGCATATATGTGTTTGAAAAGTACTATATGGTACTAAATTGTGTACTATTTGAATATTAGAGATGGAATTCTGAAAATAGGAATTAGTATTAATATTGGAATACAGAATTGAGGTAGTTTTAGAAAATCGTACTTATGTGTACGAAAAGTACTAAATTTGCTACAAGGTGGATTTAGGCTAACAGTTGGAGGCGGAGTCTTGAAATTGGTAATTAATTTCACTGTTGCAGTGTAGGGTTGAGATAGCTTAGAAAACTTGCGGTTACAAAAAGTACTGAATGGTAATAGATTTGGTACAATTAGAATTTGGTGAGCGGAGAGAGCTGACATTTGGAATTAAGATTTCAGTTGAGGATTTGGCTATAGAGACAGTTTTGGAAATTTATGATTAAAATTACTGTTGGAGTATAGAATTGAGAAAGTTTTGGAAAATCGTACTTAGGTCTACGAAAAGTAATACGTGGTACTAAATTTGGTACAATTTGGACATTTGTGAACGGATAGAGCAGGAATCCTTAAATGTGGACTTAAGATTATTATTAGAGTCCATGGCTGAAATTCGAACAAATTTAGTACTTTTCTTACCCATATTTGGCACATTTTGGATTTTGGTGAACAGATAGCTGGAATTCTTAAATTTGGACTTACAAATAATACTTGAAAGCAGGATTGAGGTAGTTTTAGAAATTCGTACTTATAAGTGCGATAAGTGCTAAATTGGTGTTGGTTTGTGGAGACAACTTTAGAAATTCGAATTTATTTACGGATAGTACGAAACTAACTAAATTTGGAACAATTTGGATTTGGGTAAGGGATAGAGCGGGAAACATAAAATTTGAAATGTGGGCAACTGATATTTTAACTTGTTAAAATAAGTATAATACAAGCTTAAATCCTCATAATAGAATTTCTTAAATTCATCAGACAAAAATCAGCGAAACCATCGATTGATGTAAAAATTAGCACAAAATGCTAGCATTTTATATTTTCCGATGCTTAAATTTGTAGTTCATATTAATTTTATCCATATTTCCTGTATAAATTTCGCAAAACAAAAAACAACTAATGGAAATTAAACGGATGTATGAGCATTATCCTGCGCCCACTTTCATTATTCATTCAACTGTATTTAATATTCTTCTCATTAGAATGCAGGTTATAACAAATGTGTACATATAAGTGTATGTATGTATATTTACACATAATGCTCATTATTTATGGATGTATGTATGTGTGTTTATATATGGTTATAATTACCAATATGTAAAATATGTATATATAATATTATGCTGTGAAAATATGTTGATATTTATTTGAGCGACTAAATGTATATTTTCCTCTGTGTGTGTGTGTGTGCGTTTGTGTGTATGTTCATTATATTAACTGATATTTCCGTTTATATAAGCGATTTGCATTTAATATGTTTTATTAGGTAAAACCTTAAAATTATAACCAATAAATTAGTTTCCATTCAATATAATATTATATATTACAAACATAAGCATACATACATATGTATGTATATTATTTACACATACATTTATATTGTCCATATTTAATTCTACACATGTGTTTGTGAATGTTATTTAAACATACCGCACATAGCCGCCACACTCACACACATTTATAGGCATAAAAATTAAAACTTTTATGATTTATTAAACCTAATTGAAGTGGTAAATTTTAATAATTTACCACAAAACGAAAACACCAACAACAATAACAACAGCCACAAAAAAATACTTACTATAAAAACAAAACAAAAAATTGTGGCAGTTGAATGAAAGTGAAGCTGCTTAACAATGGTTATAGCCAGCCAACAACATCAGCAGCAACAACAACGACAAACATAAATAATCATAAAAGCTGATTGTGTATTGTTTGTTAACAAATAGCCGAGTATAAATATTATAAACAATCCGGCCTTAGATTAGTAGTTTTTCAATTAAATACTCAAATTAATTATGTGGAAAATTCCAAGTATAAGCAAATTAAGAAAAGTGTTTATCAATCCAATTTAAAATCATAATTTATTTATAATTCAATGGCTGATATACAAAAAATGTCCAAAGAATTCGATTTATTATTGATTATCTAGCAATTGTAGGAATTATTACAAAATTAATATTATATTAAGTTCATTTCGTTAGTAAATTATAATTCTGTAAAGCCGCACAAATGAATAGCATATTTAAAGTGTTGGCATATACAGGACTAAAATAAAATCGAAAATACCTTCAATTAAGTCATATCAATAAAAAGTGAAAATGCATTTCCAAAGAACCTCATAACCAGAAATAGTTACAACGAAATGTAACTGGTTGAGTAGGTGGGGTGCGTACCAGATGTGACGGTGCCATATAATGTAATAAATCTATCATGCTTAGAACACACAGGATTTACTTTCTTACTTAGCTGGCTTTTTACAGAATGGTAGTTCTATAAACCGAGATTAAAAAGGATTTCCAAGTGCGTCGGGGTTGTGCGCATCTCCCCCAATTTAAAAAGCCATGTTTCGAGATGTTGCTTTCTACTTGATCCTTCCACCTAATTCGTTGCCTTCCCCTTCTGTATGATCCATCAGTAGGCTCGCTTTTATATGCTTTTTAAGCTGGGACATTCTCATTCATTCGCACAACATGACCTATATTGTAAAGCACTTTGTTCATTCGACGCCGATATTCACCGTCGATGCAGATCGGCCTATAGATCTTTCGGAGAATTTTTCTCTCAAACACTCCAAGAGCTGCCTCATCTGCTTGTGCAAGTGCCAATGCTTCAGATCCATATAACAGCACGGTTAGTATCAGCGTCTTAAAAACTGTGGGTTTGCAGGATCTGTTGGCCAACACTATTATTTACCGAATTTCAAAACTGATATAATAAGTTTTATTTAGGCTGGTACCAAGGTATGAAAAAACTTGAACTACTTCGAAACTGTAGTTCTCAAGTTCCACAGTTGCTCCGAGTATACTGGATGTCTTGCACGTTGATTCCATTAGTTTGGTCTTCTGGCCAGTTACAGCCAGACCCACTTTGGCAGACTCCTTCTCAAATGGTTCAAAGGTGGCTGTTACAGCTCCCAATGTTCGACCCATTATATCGATGTCATAGACGTAGGCGAGTAACATGTGTTGTTTGGTGTACAGGGTGCCATTTCTGTTCACCTTTGCGTCTCGTAAAAATTTTTCCAGCAGGATCGCACGACAAACTGTCACCTGACAGCCTGTCTGAATTCTCGTTCGGTATTATTATAGGGTATATTATTATAGGGCTTGGAGAGGTCCTTTCCGACTTTAAGTTGGAAAGTAGTTGTAGTTATCCTGTATAGCCGTATTAATTTTGCAGGAAAGCCGAACGCAGACATGACTAAATACCTCTGAACGGATAGGGTTGTCGAATGCGGCTTTATAGTCGACGAATACGTTTCATGTGTGGTCTTTTCCAGGATTTGAGGCAGAGCGAAAATGTTGTCAATGGTGGATTTGCCAGGTCTGAAGCAATGTCATTGACTATTGTTTTCAGTCATACACACAGCACGCTGGATAGCACTTTATCTGCGAAGACTAATTTCTCTATAGTTGGCACATATCATCTTGTCCCCTTTTCTGTGCACGGGACATAGTATATACATTTCTCTTGCCAAATTGTGCTAATCAGTTCTATACCGTCATCTTTTATTGGTTCTGGGGTATCTTCTTCACCGCCACTAGTTGATACCAGAAGCTTTTCAAAATGTTCCTTCCAGATCCTCAAGATGCTGTCTGTATCTGTCAGCAGGTTTCCTTCTTTAACTCTACAGGAGGATGTGCCTGTAGCAAAGTCTTCGATTTGGTGTTTTACTCGTTGGTAAAATTTGCGGACTTCGTTCTGACTCCTGAACATCTCGATTTGCTCACGCTCTCGTTTTTTTGTACTTTTTTCTGAAAATACGTTTCTCTCCTCTCTTTTTCTCCCGATAATTCTACATCGCATTACGTGTTGCTGTTATCTGCAGGGTTGCCCTATATGCTGCGTTTTTTCACATCAATAGCATTATGACACTCCTGATCGTACAATGGGTTTCTTGATGGTGGTTTTTGGTACCCAATTGTTACTCTTGCTGCAGTTTGTAGGGACTGGGATTTACAATTCGTTTTACAAAAGTACAGTTATATCTGGTTAATTGAAAGTGGCCACCTCCATTGCAATTATCCGATTTTGTATGAAGTCGGCATAATTGTTAAATGTTTCATTTAACGGAAGTTCAATAAATCTGGCATTGAAATTCCAGGTATCAATTGGGGAAAATGTGAAGAGAAGAAGATAACATTATTTCACGGTTTTTGGACGGCCTTATTTTTGAGCGGCCACGATTGAATTTCACTGCACTATAGTATGGCGTTCAATAGTCATGTTTTACCTTTATGTTTTTAAATTATATGTTTTTGTTGTTAGTTTTATAATTATTAAAATCTATAATAACGTAATTATAAATTATGACTATAACTTACAAAATAAAACAATAAATGACAATTTACATTCAATTCAATCGAAGAATGTATCTATAAAATTTAATAGTAGTTCTAAATACATATAATAGAATGAAAAAAAAAATAAACTACCCAATCGTTTTCTGACAATAATAGACTGTACATCAAATCTTCCAAGATGTCATAGACAATCAATCTTAAAAATGACTAATGAAGTAGACTAATTATTAATAGATAAGAATTTTAAATCTAATCACTTGCATGTTAAATTCCTAATATATCTTCCTTGTAACTTAAAGTTGTATGGCTTGAAAACGAAAATGCATATTCTAATAAAACTTACAACAATAACTGCAATTGTTCGTATTGTTGTTCTTGTTTTTTTCCTCCTAACATACAATAATTCTGCAGTATATTCTTCATTTCGCTTACTGTTTTACATGGTGGCCACACACACATACACATAGATGTATTGCAGGTATATGTAGTAGTTGCAACAACAACAACAACTGAAACAACCTGCAATTTTACAATGCAATAATTTATAAATATGAATGTCATATATTTGCATATATTGCACACAAAGTATCCACCTTTTTGTTTGAACGTGTTCATAAAAGGATGTATTTATAGTTGCTTGTAACAGTGTGAGTCAAAAATATTAGTACGAGTTTAGACAAAATTCGAACAGCATTTGGCTTTGGGCAAATTAAATTATATTGGGAATATTTGTATATGCAATAGTATGAATGTATATTTCTAACGAGTTCATACCCCATAGTGCACCTATGCATTTCGTGTTCATAGAAAAATATCCTATGGACTTGAGGAAGACAGGTTGATCGTAATTAAAGCTAAGTGCTGAAGTGAACAACTAAATTCACATTTGGATAATTAAACTATGTTCATACAATGAAGTGTAATGTTGTCCATGTGGAACGTTTTATACCATTAACAAGACCTCGAAATATTCGGTGAATACAGTGGAGACCCTATATATTGTTATAAAACATTAAATTAACCCCCATTGTGATGCACACATCAAAAAATGCACTAGTCATGTTTAGTATTTTGAACGTTTTAATTGAATTTCTCAGCCGAAGCAGCAGCAATTTTGTATACGGAAACTTGGAGGTTGAATAATAGTTAGCAAATTCAAATAGGTCCATTTTAGGTACTTTGAATGTTAGAATTTTAAAAAGTTCTGTCCTGCCGAACTTAACTATAAATCCAATTTTTTAAATAAATGAATAGTAAAAACGATGTTATGTTTGGCCCAGACGAAATTTGTATACCCTCCACGATGCGAATGACTTAAAATGTCTAAAATGAATGGGGCTCCTACACGAAATCTCATGTTATGATAGGATCTTAATTATACCGAAGAAGATGAATTAAAAATATGATTTAAATATTAATCAATATTAATAATTTTTGATACAGAGATGTGTTATACAATGAGAACCCAAAATACCAAATTGCTGTCAATTCAGGGGCACCATAATATGTGGGCTACCCTGAAACTTGGGTCAATATTAATAAGTTTCGGTTGAAAACGTGGTTACACCAAAACGTAGATTGATAGGAGTACTAGTAACGTCTGTGCAAAATTTCAGAGCTCTATTTTAAATATTGCTATCTCGATCGTGATTACAACAGATGAACAGACATACAGACGCGCATAAATCGACATACAATTTTATTCAGATCAAAAATATACACTTTGTAAGGTCTCCGTTGAATACTTCAGGGTGTTGCGAACGGAATGACAAATTTATTATATTCTTTACATCACTAAGCACACCCATCAGCTCGAATTTATCCTCCAATTTCTGTATTAGGAAAGTGCATCACCACGACCCAATTACGCTTTAGTTTTGCAATCGATGTCTGTAAAATTTTCATAATTTTTTTTCTTAAGCATGAATTTCAATGACTTGTTGAAGCGTGTTTCATTCCAATTTATACTCCACTCAACAATATTATAAGGGTGTTACATATTTGTGCGACGCAAAAGTTTGTAACGCCGTGAAAATTTGGTCCGGGACCCATTGTCCTTGTAATGAAATGAAGGTCCTCAATTACAAACCAATTGTCACGAAAAGACCTATTGTAATGATCTCGTTTTTCTAATTTCTAGAGGCCGAACATGACGTAAGTTTGAACGAAAAAGTGGATCTGGCCAATAAAAAGGCTTAGCTTTTTGGCGATGGTCCGCCAATACTTTGAGGTTCAAATCGCCCAGACATTTTTCACTTTGGATAAAAGAGGTGTGGTTGACCTTTAATCTGAAATCAATAATACTTATTTAAACAGACAGATATGGGGTTTAAATGTTGCGAAATTTTACAAGGATCGGGAGTTAGCTAAGCAGACATTTTTAGGTGTGCTATACTGTTGGTTAGTAAAGTAATTTGTATACCCTACACAAATATATTGTCAGCGTAGTATACCGATCATAATATCCCGACTAGCTGAGTCGATCTAGACATGTGTTTCCTTCGCCTGTCGGTCCATTAGATTTTTAATACGATACAGGTCACAGTTATGGAGCAAATTATGGAGTCACGAAAATGCATGAAGGATGGGTTCCAGCCAAATAAGGTCCCTATTGTTTTTTGTAATAATCAGTTCATATTTTGGGGATGATGATGGGGATGGCGCATATATTGGTTGGTGAAAAATACATTTTTTGGCAGATGACTGTACTGATAGATTTCTCGTAAAGTTCCGATCAAAATTTTTTCAGATTTATGTTCGTTAGAAGGGTGACATTTCGCAATAAAAAAATTATTTTTATTACAGGGTGTTAAATATGGAAGCCAAGTGGCTAAAATTGTAAATGGTGTTTATGGTTCCGATACTGTAACAGCCAATTATGTGCAATTTTGGTTTCGTAGATTCCGTTCAGGAACGTTTGATGTTAAAGATCGGTCGTCGAAAATGTCGATAAAATCGGTGAAATTAGCAGTCGTAACATCGCCCAGGAGCTATTAATCGACCATAAATTGTTTTAAACAATTTACAATTGACCAGAATTGGTCAACACAGCTACAATGACTCGCCATAAACTTCGGGAGCTTGGTTGGGAAATTTTACTGCATCCGCCTTACAGTCCGGACTTTGCAGCAAGCGATTATCATATTTTTCTTGCATTGCAAAATATCTTTAATGATAAAAAATTGGTATCTAGGGAGGATTGTGAAAATCGGTTACTAGAGTTTTTACAAATAGAGAACAGGAGGATTGTGAAAATCGGCTACTAGATTTTTTTGCAAATAGAGAACAGGAATTCTATGATAGAGGCATTAAGATATTACCTTTAGAATGGCAACAAAACTGTACATATTTGGCCAAATCAGACATTCCGAAACATGTTAAATAAACTCCTATAGTTAATATAAAAATAAAGAATTTATGTTTCCCCAACCTATATTTACACCCCGAGAAGTTGACACTATATTCAAAAGGAGTGGTTGACCTTTAAATACCATTTATTGGGGTACGTCGTTGGATGTGGGAATTATGTGTTAATATAGACATGGGTGTACCTATTCTTATACCCGTATTGATTAATTTCGCCATTACCACACTAGAGGATGGAAATGTAGCGCTGATGGCATGGGAACTTTGCACGAGGTTCCGGTTATGCTTAATGACAACGTCTATAATTTCGATGACGACCGAATAATTTATTTTTGTCCGGTTTTCTAGTCGCTCTAGACAACATAATTATCAGATGAACATCTGAAACTTTCAATGGAGAAGGACATTGGATCAATTAATTCGTATGGCTGTCTTGAAAATGAAGCTCAATATTTAGCGGCAAATCATTTTTGTGTAAACAAACAAAATTTAAATCTTATGAAGTAAGTTTATACTTCGCAAAACATGCCAGTAATCCGAAAAGAGAGTACAAATATCGAAAAATATTACCCATGCGCGGAAAATAGATCCTCAGAAACGTTCACCTCAGTGGTAGTTGTGTCGTGTATCATATTGTCGGCCCCGTATGACGGTAATCGACATATCGGATAAAACAGCATTGGAAAACATTATATCCGGTCATACTTAGATGTTTAAGAATTTTGAATAATAATCAATAACAGTTTCTTCGCCGTAGATGTTAGGACTTGTAGAACTTAATAACTGTTTGTAAAAACATTCTCAACAATAAACAACTCTTCAATACATTGTCCATAGTCTTTACTCTGAATTTATCTATGCTATCCATGAGCTGAATTCCACACAAAGATACAATGGCTTCAGCAACATGTAAAATGTTAATTTTCTAAAGTGAAACTTTTAGAAACTTTTAGAATATAATTCCAAACCCTTTACCATAAAATGCTGGGTATGCTATGTTAGTTACAGAGTTTGTTCAAAAATATATAAATGGTACATTTTCTTTGACGTTGACGTCAATAGACTTCGTAAATGGTTGTTAATAAATTTGAGAAATAATACATTTTCAAATAATATTGAATTAAAACTAAAAATATAATGGAACTGTAAAAATACAATAGAATATATTAAAAAAAAACTATTTTACTCTTTTTAATGATTAAATATGATTATATATTTCTATACTATATAATGTATGGTCTTTATCATCTCCAACCCCACATTATTTTCAAAATGCATAGATAACCTATAATTAATTTGCGGTTCGGAAATTGTGTAGGGAGTCGTCTATTTCATTTTGTTGTTGTTGCTAACATTAATATAAGTGTTATTTCATTGTTGTTGTTATTTCAACAAACATAACCACACACACACACACGTAGACAACGTGTGTTGTGAAAATGCATACGTTTGCATTTATTGCAAAACAATTGCCAATTGAAATTATTTCCGTTGGTTTTCTATTCATTTTTAATCCTTTTCAGCAGAGTCTAACTCGCACTCGTTTACTTTGTAAAGGACACACAAGTATATCGTACCCATATACATACGAGCGGATACATTTACACTCCCCTACACACACACACACTCCCAACACACAAAATGATTGTTACAGAAACAATTGCAAATTGATTAATATGTGAATGCTGTTGTCGATTTGCTTGCTCGGTTTTGTTGGTGTTGTTGCTGCTGCTGTTGTTGTACGTGTATTAAAATATGAGTGCTTCCCATAAAAATACATTTTTGTATTTTATATTTTAATTGTCTTTGTAAATATTTGCACACACTCACATACACACAAATGGGGATATACATACATCAATATATGTCTATATATATGCAATTGTTCATTTTGAATTATGCATTTGTTGGGTACATTGGTTCGCAAGGAATTGAAATCGAACAACATGTAAATTAAAATATATAGAGTCGGTCAGAATATTATATATGTATATTATATAACATTGTAAACTACTTGCCAATAGGGGCTTTATCCTTTGAGAAAACCGAATGCTAAATTCAACATTGTCAGTTTAGAAAATTCAGTTAGGGCTAGTTCAAAAGCTATGTAAATTTTAGACCTATATTGAAAATGTCCTTCGGGGTCACGTGAAAAAATATTGCCGGGGTTAACTCAAGATATAATTCGGGTAGCCAGATTGCGATTTCATTACACAGAATGTAATGAAAAGCTTATTAAGCTTTATTCGTATATTATATGAAAAGTGTTCACAAAGTGTTGCCAATGTCGGGATTTCTAAATTTTATGAATGCAAGAATAAAAAACCAGTGAGCGGAGCAGTATAGTCGGACGGGGCCGACCATATGATACCCTACACAACTTCCACGAAAATCTAACTTTATGTGGTTCTATATATTCTGAGCTTGGGCAATATTTCGCGATATTTGCACCCTCTTGACCGACTAGATGTCAACAAATATTTCTAATATTCGGTAGACGAGGGCTGTACTTGTCCAGATTCTGTTTACCGTGCGTTATGTTGTGATGTTGGGCTTTCAATTGTGGCCTATAGATCGACTCGAAAACAAAAACACAAAAAAATAATTTTCGGTCCACTTCATCCCAAAATTATTGTCTGATCATCACCGAAAATTATAGGCGTTGTCGTTGACCATAACGGGAATCTCATGGAAAAT
>NW_026884949.1:0-6190 GCF_032173495.1 Musca vetustissima | reverse complement strand
AGAGCTAAATTTTATACAAAATTAAAGCTTACATGTTTCGCTTTCAAAATAAACAAACTTTCTTCAAACTGTAACCATTATTTTCAAAGTTATGGCCCTTCGAAGTTGATGACGCAAAATATTTGAATATGGAGCATTTTTGGGTAATTGCATATTTTTGGCGATAACTCCGAAATTTGTTTAGCAACTAGATCTAAATTTGGTATCATTTTAAAGCTTTGATATTCCTCTCTCCAAATAAATTTACTTTATTTAAATTAGACTCAATATTTTCAAAGTTATGGTCCATCGAAGTTGATGACTGAAAAATTTAGTATACTAGCTATTTATGGGTTATTTGATATTTTTGCCGATAACTCAGCTATTTCTTGAGTTATAATAACAAAATGTACTTCATTTCAGAAGGGAAGACATTTAACTTTCCAAATCAAGTGATTTTAAAGAGTTGCCATATCTACTTAAGAAGTTATAGTCCTTCGAGTGTGATTACGCAAAAATATGAGAAAATTTTGAAAATTTGCGTAATTCAATATTTTGGCAATATCTATGAAAGTTGATAAGATATTTTTAAAAATTGAGATTTATTTTGAAGATTAGAAGATTGTTATCCGGAGTGTATTTTATTTTATTAAAATATTTGGATTTTTATAAAAGTTATGCTAACTTGAAAATGAAAAATGTGGAAAATTTGTGTCATAAAAAATAGAAAATTGTATTGCCTATATTTCGGGTTTTAGTTTAAATATTTCAACTTTCAACAATTCAAAAAATTTTCTTTTCATTTCGAATATGTAGACCAAGAATATTGATATTTCAAAATGCATTTAGTAATGGCTTGCTGCCATTTTTGAAAATAATACTGAAACTTAAGACGAGAACGCAATATCGACATGCGACATTTCTGGCTAACAACTTAATGGGAAGAATGCGGTTCTTCTTCCTCTTTTCCATTGGAGAATGGTGGTGTGGTTCGAAATTGTGTAGCTCCGTTCGATATGTATGCATGTGTGTTGACATAATTATGAATAATGTGTGAAATACTTTTTAACGATTATGGGTGTGTTATATGAGATGGGATGTGGTGCTGGCTGCTGCTTGCTCTTGATTATGATGTTCTTTGCCGTTTGGTGTTGACAATGGACAAGACAAGATATAATAAAAGGCAATCTCCATGATGATGGTGATGGCGATGAAGATGCAGATCCGATGTGCATGACAGACACAATATAAAAGTTATTCTTCATTTTAAATACCAGGCTGCTCCCCCACTCAACAACCTCCCTCCCCCCTCTTTAGAAGGCTGTTAAATGAAGAATTTTATTTCAAGAGAGGTCAATGGTCTTTAGGAGGCGAAGAATTTTTTTTTTCGTATTTTATATTTCAAGTGCCTGCTAATTGAAGCAATCAAAATATTGAAATAAAATATTAAGTAATTTTTTTCATTTGGAAATTTCAAAACTGTGGGGCTAATAGAGTAGAATTTTTAGGTTCTCTGAGAATATTTTTAGGAGACCTAGAAGAAAAGAGGTTTAATTTTTTCATTGGGTTATCGGAGGAGACTACAAAAATATTTCCTTTAAAATTCTGAAATTTTGGAAATAAATTTTGAAAGGCTATCTGATCTGAAAATTTGAATTTTTCGGAAGTATTTTAAGATGAACAATCTGGAATTTTAGGGGATTATGTTAGATTAGTTTCAGGGAATATCTTCTGGAATTTTTTCTGACCTGGTAATTTAAAAAAAAAATAGGGACCCATAGAAAATCCTCCATCATTTTCTCTTCATCAAGAAGTAAAAAAAAACATCTGCTCCGGTTTGCATGCCATGTCCACATGAATATATTTCTTCCCTAATTTATTTTAACCCTCCAATTTAAACATTTTAAAAAACAAAAAGGTCATCATTATGAACAAGTTACAGACCAAGAAGACGAAGAATCGGATCATTAACACTTGACATGTATTCCCGCCGTTTCATTTTCCCTTCATCTTTCAGATCCGCTCTGAGTTTGAGTTTAATTAGCAGTTAGGGAGAGCAGAGTAGACAGAAGCAACAAGTTGGTGGTTACTTTTCAAAAAACAAAAAAAAAAAAATTAACAAGGGTGACGGATTAAAATGCTTACTAGACATTGCTACTGTATAACTGTTATACTGTTATAAAAAAATATTTGACCGATTATCAAATGAAATCGGCAAAAATATTGAACTTTTTTAATTTTTACAATTTTTTGGGTAATCACATTCCAAGTCGGATAATTTTTGTAATAGTCGGAATATTTTAATAAAATTCTATAGCAAATTGAAGAGGAAGATTTAAGCTTTAAATTTATTCTAAATATTTAATTGTAGCTTTCCAAATCTCGAAGTTATGACCAAAAATGTACAACTACCTAAAAAATTCTCTATCACAATTTTTCGAGTAACCACATTCTATGTACCATAACTTTTCAAAAAATTTGAATATTTTAATAAAAACGTATATTAGTTTGAAGGGAAATCTCTACTCTTTAAATTGAGTCCAATTATTTTAATATAGCTTCCAAAATACAAGAATTACGGTCAAAAGGACAGAAGTACTTAAAAATTTCCTTTCAATGTATTTTTTGAGTAACCACATTCAATGTCCCATAACTTTTAGAATAGTCGGTATATTTTTATAAAATTGTAAATTAGATTCATAGGAAAGCTCTTCTCTTTTCATTGAGTCCAGTTATTTCAATATAGTTGCCAAAATACAAGAGTTATGGTCAAAAAGATAGGTGAACTCAAAAATTTCCTTTCAAGGTATTTTTTGAGTAATCGCTTTCTATGTACCATAACTTTTAGAATAATTGGTATATTTTAATAAAATAAGGTCATCAATTGAAGAGGATGATTATACCTATAAATTACTACCAATATTTTTATTATAGCTTTTCAAATCTGGAAGTTATGACCGAAAATGTACATGTACGGACATTTTTCCACTATCACCATTATTTAAGTAACCACAATCTATGTACCATAACTTTTCAAATAATTGGAATATTTTTATAGATTCATGTTAGATTCATTGAAAAGCTCTTATCGTTCAAACAAATTCAATTATTTTAATATAGCTTCCAAAATATAAAAGTTATGACTAAAAGAACAGATGTACTCAAAATTTTCCTCTCATTGCATTTTTTAAGTAATCGCCTTTCTATGTCCCATAACTTTTAAAATAATCGGTATATTTTATTAAAATCATATCGTCAATTGAAGAGAAAGACTCAACCCTTGAATTATTACCAATTATTTTACTATAGCTCTCCAAATAGCAATTTTATTGCCAAAAAACTACTTGTACCAAAAAATTACCATCTCACAATTTTTCGGGTAATCACATTCGATTACTTATAACTTTGGAAATAATTAGTATATTTTTATAAAATTTTATATTAATTTGAAGGGGAAGATCTAAGCTTTAAATATGTTCAAGTTATTTTAATATATCTAAACAAATTCCAAAGTTATGGGCAAAATTACACCGTTACCCAAAATTTCCCATTATCACAATTTCCTAAGTAACCACATTCTAAGTCCGATAACTTTTAAAATAATCGGTTTACATTTATAAAATAAAAGGGTAATTTGAAGAGAAGTGTTTAGGCTTTAAATCGATGCAAATTATTTCCATATAGCTCCTCAAATACCAAAGCTATGACCGAAATTTCAAAGTTACGCAAAATTTCACATTTTCGGTATTTTTTTGGTAATCAAGTTCTAGGGTCCATAATTTGGGAAATAATAAATCGATTTTTATGAAATAAAGGGATTTACATAAAATCGCAACTGCTCTTTAATATAATATATAAAATATTTAGGGCTCCAAATAAAATTTCAAAATGATGGACAAAATTACACAATTACCCAAAAATTTCGTTAACCACAATTTTCTAAGTAATCATATTCTAAGTTCCATAACTTCTGAAATATTCGTTTTACATTTATAAAATTGAAGAGTAATTTGAAGAGAAAGATCTAAGCTTTAAATTTATGCATAAATATTTCCATGCAACTGTTCAAAAACCAAAGTTATGACCAAAAATTCGAAGTTACACAAAATATTGAGAGCATCGACATTTTTTGGTAATCACATTCTAAGACCCATAACTTTTGAAGTAATCGTTTTATATCTATAAAATCAAAGAGTAATTTAAAGAGAAAGATCTAAGCTATAAATCTATGCATAAATATTTCCATGTTACTCTTCAAAAACCAAAGTTATGATTAAAAATTTAGAGTTACGCAAAATATTTAGAGCATCGACATTTTTTGGTAATCACATTATAAGACCCATAACTTCTAAAGTAATCGTCTTAAATATATAAAATTAAAGAGTAATTTAAAGAGAAAGATCTAAGCTTTAAATCTATGCATAAGAATTCCCATGTAACTCTTCAAAAACCAAAGTTATGCGCAAAAATTTAGAGTTACGCAGAATGTACAGTTCTTCGAAATTTTTTGGTAATCACATTCTAAGACCCATAACTTTTGAAGTAATCATTTTATATCTATAAAATTAAAGAGTAATTTGAAGAGAATGATCTAAACTTTAAATCTATGGACAAATGTTTCAATGTATCACTTCAAAAACCAACGTTATGCCCAAAAATTTAGAGTTACGCAAAATGTTCACCCTTTTCGGGTTTTTTTGGTAATCGACTTCTAGAGGCCATAACTTTTGAAATAATGGATTTAAATTAATGAAATTAAAGAGAAAATTGAAGAGAAGGATCTAAGCTTTAAATATGCGTAAATATTATTTCATGCAGCTCTTCAAAATCCCAAGTTATGTTGAAAAAATCAAAGTTACGCAAAATGTACACTTTTTCGGTATTTTTTGGTAATCAACTTCTAAGGCCCATAACTTTTGAAATAATGGTTTTATATTGATTAAATTCAAGAGGAAATTGAAGAGAAGGATCTAAGCTTTAAATGTGTGTTTACATGTTACCACGCAGCTCTTAAAAATCCAAAGTTATGTTGAAAAAATCAAAGTTACGCAAAATATGCACTTTTTTCGGCATTTTTTGGTACGCCATTTCAAGGGGCCATAACTTTGGAAATAATTAACGAATTTTGATTAAACAAACGGATTGTGAAAGGATGACTCTTGCTCTTTATAATGGTGTACTAAACTTTTTAGGGTCCAAGAGAAGCTACTGGTGAAAAATTCAAGATTTTTACAAAACTTCTTCATAATAAATGCAAAGTAGGTTATCAAAATGTCGTTTAGGTATTTTGGCGCATATTCTGTATCACACCCTGTGAACCTTGTGGAATTTTTTTGTCGCTCTTTTTAAAAACAATGTTGGCAATGTGTGCACTCCTTAATTACATAGTTGGCAACGCAAAATACGACTGTAAATAATGCTTAATGAGGTTCACATCTTAAATGAGGTGGTTGAAGACAATTTATGACTAGACATTTTAATTAAAAAGTAAAATATGGCTTATCATAATACCGTTAACTGGGGAAATCTCACGTTTTCTCATAAAATAGGGGTTATTTGGGAAATAATTTGGAAAATTTAATTAAAAAGTTCAAACATGTATTAAAATGAAAAATTAATATGGTTTTATGGCTTCTTTTATATATGGGTCTCATATATGAGCTATTCGGCTGTGGAAAAAAATGGAACCTGCAATTTGTGTAAATCCATCGGATAATGATGAGGTTGCTGTTTTTTTTTTTTTTTTTTTGTTTCTTGCTTCTGCTGACCATTAAAAAATTAAGACCGTCGAAGTCAGTCAGCCAGAAATGGGGTAATTTTTATTTTTTGAAAATCCATTTCAAACTTCAAAACCACAAGCATATGATGATTATTATAGGGCATGAAATTGACTTTACATCTGCCTGCCTGGCCGTGGTTAATTTGTTCAAACATTTCGGTTTTATTTGGCATAATTTGTTGAATCCCCCACACTCTTTCGAAAAAAATGGAAGAAATTAAAAAATAAAAAATGTTTATGTTTCAAAAAATTGAAATGTTCGGTTAGCTTGTGCAGCTGCAATTTCCACCGAGCTTCTGGTCTTGACTCTACAACTTTCAAAAAAAGAAAAAAATTAAATAAAAATATTGCATTTCAATTGTGGTTATCTCTTTATCTCTCGCTTTCTGGTCTGCAAGCAACAATGTATCTTTATTTTAAAATAAATATTTA
>NW_026884948.1:0-62682 GCF_032173495.1 Musca vetustissima | reverse complement strand
TGGCTGTAATTTAGCAATTTGAGTGATAATAGTGATACCTCCTGAAGGAAAGAATTGAGATAAACAATTAAAATATTGGGTTCAATATTGGCATATACCGGCCATTAATTAGGCATAGCCCTCATATAATGATATCCCCAAATATTCACTATTTCCTACACTATGTAATCAATATTGGTCCCCCTTAGGCATAGCCTCATATAACTTTGTAATCTAAATTACAGTAGTTTGAGGATTTTATACTCTACCATGCATTATCAGTATAAGTCCACTTTTTGGATCTTACAGATTTTAGGGAATATCCCCATTAACAATTGCTGAAGTTTGTATTTGGTTTACATAATGGTTTACATAAATCGGTTTGTAGAATTATCGGTATATACCCACTTTTTGGTATGTTCCCTATATTTTCATTGCATGTATCTTCAGTATAACTGTGGTGGAGGGTATTTTTTGGAAAATCGCCTATTTTTTACCACAAACTATGTTAAAAAATAAGGAAGATCTTCACCGATTAGCTTTATCCTAGTTCATACGATAGCTATACAATCACAGAGAAACGTCCCAAAATTTTAAATCAATTGGGCTATTAGTATTTTAGTTATTGTGCCCGCCATTCGCAAAAACGCTGTTTGGAGAAAATCGCGTTTAAAGTTTGAGAAGCCCTCTTTCTGTCACCTGATGCTAACACAATTAATCGGCTATATCTTCAAAAATTGTTGAGATTTTCACTTTAAAATGTATAGGGACATTCTTGAATTAGTGTAGGTTCAAAGTAAGTCAAAATAAAAAATTAAATTTTTGAAACCGAGAATGGGTGGGGTCCCCTTAATAGAATTTCAAATATGTTCTCAAAAGTCTATTAATTGTGGTTATAGTACATTTTGAAATATGAAAAGAAAACACATGTAGCATAATCGGATTAGAAATAAAAATGTGTCAATCTAAAAACAAATGGGTATACAAACGAAAAATTACACATATTTAATTTTGTCCGATTCCATGATAATATATGTATAGACAATATTGTAAGTAAGAGCACCTCTTTTTTTACTCAAAGAGGTGGAGGGTATTACACAGTGCTTTTCAGTAACAATAATAATCAAATGAAACATTTGAACCGCTATATAATGACTAATAGTCACAAATAATTTTTCCGTGTTTGATTACTCTATATTATTTAGTGGCTCGACAAATACATTTATGTACTGAGTAATAGCCCTATAAACTACTTAATCATACTTCATATGGTGCGTACCTAACACCTACATTGTATAATGAAGCAATTCTTTCATGTTTCCTTAATTAATTTAATTATTTTTTGTGTTCCACAGTGTAAATAATGTATTCTCAAAATGAAAGGTATTATCTTTAAACCAAATTCAATTTTAAATTAGATGTTGCTGTGGTCGCATATTTTTTGTTAATTTCAAATTTGGTTGATAAAAACCAAATTTCTTGAGTGAACGTACAATTGTTTGTTATTGTATTAAAATATATCTCAAATGAAGAGTATAATCTACAAACCGACGAATTAAATATAAAATTAATTTGTTCTGTGGTTGCTAGCATATTTTAATTAAAAATATGGTTGATAACATCCAAATTTCTTGTTTCTTATCACAATTTTTGACACCAAATTTATTATAAACACAGCTGGCCACATAATAAGTACACCCTTTAATTTGTATAGTTATCACTCAATTCAAGAAATGTTTCCATTGGTACTTAAACAATCATATTTGTGTAGATCTTCAATATAAATATATATCTGTACGCAATAGAAAGAAAAAAACTCATAGAAATGAATGGACAAAATAATAGCTAAATTTTGAAAATTATTAATTTATATTAGTGCATTCGATTGTTTTAGCGCAGATTGTAGTTTAGGACGTTTATATTATTAGTATACTCCGCATACCACCTTATTTTGAGTGACTTTTAATATCATATTTTTTATATAGATAGAAAATTTATTTTGGAATGATATTGTACCGACGCGCTGTTATAACATCACGTTAGTTCCAGATAGACGTATTCGAAGTTTTGTTGAAATCGGTTGAGATTTAGATATAGCTCCCATATATATTTTCGTCCGATTTCATGCATATGGTGCACCGAGGAGCCTGTGTTTGTTCGTTTTACATGAAAAATGTTAGTCCTATTGAAACAAAAATTTTCGCAGCGAACTGAATTAGGTCCAGTTTGATGTCTGTAAAGTTTTGTTGAAATCGTTTCAGATTTAAATATAGCTCAAATATATATTTTCGTCCAATTTCATGCCAAGGGTTCACCGAGGAGCTTTTTTTCACTTTACATGAAATATTGCTGAGAGTATTGGATTGAAATAGATTTTTTTAAATCGGTTCAGGTTAAGATATAGTTTCCATATATATTTCCATGCGATTTCATCTCACTAAATAACTAAAGTTTTTCCGATTGGGGAGAATTGGTGTACAACGTCCGTCTGTCTGTCTGTCCGTCCGTCTGATGTAATCACGCTATCTTCTGAAGGATTTAAGATCGGGTGCTGAAATTTTGCATACGTTTGTCTTTTGTCTGCAGGTAGGTCAAGTTCGAAGATGGTATATATCGGTTCACGTTTAGGCATAGCTCCCATATAACAGTACCTCCCAATTGTCGGTATTTTTGGGTTCTTGAGCGCGTTTTTCAACCGAATACGCTGAAATTTGGTACATTGAGTTTTTATTGGGTACTAAACATCTCCACAAAAAATTATATATATAGGTTCACTTTTTCTGGTAGCCCCCATATAACTGTACCTCCTAATTTTCAGTATTTTGGGGGTTCTGATCGTATTTTTCCACCGAATTGGCTGTAATTTAGTACTTTGAGTTCCTAATAGGTACCAAATCTCTCCACAAAAATTATAAATATTGGTCAATTTTTTCGGATAGTCCCCATATAAGGGTACCCCCAATTTTCGGTATTTTGGGGTTCTTGAGCGCGTTTTTTAACCGAATTCTCTGAAATTTGGAACATTGGGTTCTTATTTGGTCGCAAATATCTAAACTAAAAATTATAAATATCGGTCCACTTCTGGTAGCCCCCATATAACGTCCGCATTTTTTCATCGAATTGAGCGCTTTTTTCTACCAAATTCGCTGCAATTTGGTATTTTGTAGTCGTATGTGGTAAGAAATCTCTCCACCAAAAATTATTAATATTCGCCCCCTTTTTGGGGTAGTCCCCATATAACCCCCTTTTTATACCCTTCACCACACTGTGGTACAGGGTATTATGTATTTGTGCATATGTTTGTAACAGGCAAAAGGAAACGAGATAGACACATGGTTCCTTTTGAGAATATGCATAGAATCACTTTATAAGTCGATTTATGCATGTCCGTCCGTCTGTCTGTCTGCCTGTCCATGTTAAATTGTAAACATAGTACAGGTCGCATTTATGATCCGAATTGGATGAAATTTGGCATAGGTCACTTATTCGGCCCAAGGACGAACCCTATTGAAATTGGGAAAAATCGGTTCAGATTTAGATATAGCTCCCATATATATATTTAACCGATTTAATGTAAACGGTCACCATATATCTTTCGATTTGCACGAAATTTGGTACAGCCTAATTATTTAGGTCTAGAATGATGTCTGCCAAGTTTCGTGAAAATCGGTTCAGATTTAGATATAGCTCCAATATATAGTTTCGTCCGATTTAAGGTAATTTCTGTACCAAAGTCCCTATATATATTTCGATTTGCACGAAATTTAGCAGAGCGTACTGAATTAGGTCTACAATGATGTATGCACAGTTTTGTGACAATCGGCTCAGATTTAGATATAGCCCCCATATATATTTTCATCCGATTTAAGGTAATTGGTGCATCAAAGCCCCTATATATATTTTTCGATTTGCACGAAATTTGGCATAGCGTACTGAATTGCGTCTATAATAATGTGCGCTAAGTTTCATGAAAATCGGTTCAGATTTAGATATAGATCCCATATATATTTTCATCCGATTTTAGTTAATTGGTGCACCAAAGTCTCTGAAAATCATTCGATTTGCTAGCTATATCTAAATCTGAAAATCGGTTCAGATTCAGACATAGCTCCTATATATATTTCCGTCTTATTTTATGTAATTGGTGCACCAAAATCCCTATATATTTTTCGATTTGCACGAATTTTGGTATAGGGTACTGAATTAAGTCTAGAATGATGTTGCTAAGCTTCGTGAAAAGATCCATAGGTAGGCCGATTGACACAACGTACTGAAGTAATATAAATTAGTCTCTGGCAAGTTTCCCTGAAATCGGTACAGATATAGATGTCATATAGTCGGCCCAGTCCGACTTTACTACTTTCCTTACTGGTTTTAAATCGGTTCAGATTAAGATATAGCTTTCATATATATTTCCATGCGATTTCATCTAACTATATAACTAAAGTTTTTCCGATTGGGCAGAATTGTTGTACAACGTACCAAATTGGACCTAAACTAACACGTAGTGGATTTTGTAAAATATATTCAGATGTAAATATAACCCATTTATATTTTCGTCCGAGTTCATGCAATTTGTGCACCAAATAGTAAAGGTTTCTCCTAGCGAAATAAAATTAAAAGCCATGCACTATCAGGTCCAGATTTATATAAATCTCCCGTACATAATTTTGTTTGATTTCATGCAAATGGTACGCCAATGAATCCAAGTCTACCCGATTGACATGTATTTTTCATAGGTTTCAGTTTGATATGTGAATGGAGTGTTTTAATTGGCTCAAATATCTATTTAGATCCCACATTTAATTTCGCCCGATTCCATCTCAATATTCCTCCATATATGCTATGTCTGTTCTATCCGACTTTTGAATTTTCCTTACTGCTATAAAATATCAATATTTTGGGTCTAATGCATTCACAATTGTTCAGAATTCAATTATTCCGCATTGTTTTCATTACTCTATCTATAGATATTTAATCTTCATGCCGAACTCTTTTATAAGTAAACGCCTCTACTACATCGATGACATTTCCATATGCTATTGTACTTTTTTTTTGTATTTGAATGACAGTAAATGCATATGTTGTAGAATCTTTTGGGGTATTTAAAATCCTTATGATGTTGCAGGTACTTAAGAAAAAATGGAAGAACATTAAACCATCAGTCGCTGTTGTTTTTCGATTTCTCTAAATGCTTTTAATTTTGTAAGGCGACACTTCAATGAACATCGATTGCTGTATGCTAAGTATGTATGTGTTAGTATTCAATGTGGAAGGGATTTTAGCAGTTGCTGTGGCAGAAAATTGTTTCCTAATATTTAATATTCCAGGCACATACTTCAGTTTCCAGGAATAGAGATGCCTAATGTAATGCAGTGCCCATACTTTGCTCCTGCAGGTCTCCTCCACTCTCGTACTCTTTAGGTGGTTTATTGTGACATCTGGCCCTCTTTGTTGCGTAAAATCAAGTAAATTTATGTATGACTGAGGACATAATGCCGTGAAAGACCACGTTCCAAGATGTTGTTTTCTACTTGGTCTTTCCATCTAATTCGTGGCCTTCCCCTTCTACGGGAACCATCAGTAGGCTTATTTTTATATGCCTTTTGAGCTGGGGCATCTTCATTCATCCGCAAAACAAGCCGGGCTTATCGGCTTGTTTTGCGGATGAATGGAAATACCGTTCTGTAACAAGCCAGCTAAATAAGTAATATGCACCAAAAACTCAAAATGTGGCCGATATGCACAAAACATGCTGAAATTAGTGTAAACTATGCTGTGACAAGTTTTAATGAAATCAGTTTAGATTTCGATATAGCTTTTAATATTTTTTCGTCCTATTTTAAGTGAAGTAAACCAAACTCCTCATGTTTATATTTCTTCAAATAACACTGTGCAACTCAAAAATAATTACCGCGAAATTCCAACAGATTATGAAAGAGGGGCTAAAAAAAGAAGACACGTGTATCGGCGTTTTGAAAGTTTACGTCGGGAGGTAACCAAAAAAGGCGGGGCAATATTCCCCCTTTTCAAGAATTTTGATAATTTTCGGATTATGATTTCTTGAAATCCTTGCATTTTAGGTATATCGTGTCTTCGGCAATATTACTGATAAATTTCTTAAAAAACTATCTATATATATAAAAATGAATTTCTGTTTGTTTGTTAGTTTGTTTGATAGGTGTTAGCTATAGACTCCTAAGCTACTGAACGGATTTTCATGAAATTTTCACAGTCGATTTTTGAGAACATTTGTGGTAACATAGGGTACTTAATTTTTTGATAGGGGCAGGGGAAACAGTAGCCCCCATACAAATTGCCCCTTTTTTAGACCAGCATTGGCCATTATAGCAAAGAATTGGAATTGGTAATTATAGCAAAGTGTTAGTAAATATACAAACCACAGATGTTTACTAAGTTCACAAACCACCCTTATGTAGGTGTTGCCAATTTCCAATTTGTTTTTCTAAAAATGATAAAGGTGGAAATATCTAAATAAAAAGTGATACTGATGACAAAATTCGTACAATTCGAGTACGAAGCGATTTGAATAATATGGTACTGTACACATTACTGATAACAGAACACCTAGGCTAACGTCAGAGTGCGCGCGAGACGCGATGCTATGATATGCCGCTAGACGACGCTATAAACCTCTGCGTGTGTTTTCTTATGGCATAGCGCAAAAGCTGTCAGAGTGGATGCTACGCTACAAGCGAGACAAAGCGAGTGCAAGCGATAAAGCGTGTTGTGCAATGGTTTATAGCAAGAGCTCGCTTTGGCTCTGTTTGAGTTTTTTGTTTATTATATTAATTTACCGTTATTGATCGGTTTTTGGCATCGTTCTTTTGCATCTTATCGAATTTTAATGGCATGGATCAATCTGTCGGTATTTTTGTGGACTCAATTCCAAATTTAATTAAATATTAATAAAATAATTTGGAAAAAAGTAAGGGATGCATTTTCTTTTAAAAATAGCTTTGAAAATATTTTGCGATATGAAAAATTCTTCCTCTGAATCCTTCTAGAGTCAATAAACACCAGTTTACAACAGAAATTGGCGATGTAAACCAACAACATGCTTCGCTCTCTATAGCACTCACTTTGACATACTATAGCATTAAAGTAGCATGAACTATTATATCATGTAGTATCGCATCGCTTCTCGCTTGCACTCTGACGTCAGCCCTACAATTCGAGTACGAAGCGATTTAAATAATTTGGACTGTATACACAAAATAGTACTGTACACATATTTGCCCTCTTTATACCCTTCCCACACTGTGGTTCAGGGTATTTTGAGAATAAGCACTGAATAACTTTCTGAGTCGATTTATGCATGTCCGTCCGTCTGTTGATGTTAAATTGTAAACTAAGTACAAGTCGCATTTATAATCCGATTTGGATGAAGTTTGGTATAGCTCATTTATTTGGCCAAGGACCCTATTGAAATTGGTGAAAATCGGTTCAGATTTAGATATAGCTCCCATATATATATTCGGCCGATTTAATGTAAATGGTGCACCAAAGTCCCTATACATCTTTCGATTTGCACGAAATTTGGCATAGCGCACTGAATTAAGTCTAGAATAATGTGCTCAAAGTTTCGTGAAAATCGGTTCAGATGTGGATAAAGCTCTCATATATAGTTTTGCAAAGCGTACTGAATTAAGCCTACAATTATGTGTGCATAGTTTCGCGATAATCGGTTCAGATTTAGATATAAATGGGAGCAATTTATATTTTCGTCCGATTTTGTGTTAATGTAGCATCACAGCCCTATAGCGTTCTGAATTAAGTCTAGAATGATGTGTGATAAGTTCGTGAAAATCGGTTCAGATTTACATATACTTCCTTTATATATTTTCGTCCGATTTTAAGTAAATAGTGCACTAAAGACACATAGCTAGGCCGATAGACACAACCTACTGATGTTAATATTAATTAATATGTGGCAAGTTTCGTTGAAATCGGTTCAGGTTTAGATATAGCTTCATAGCTTCCATATATAATTTCGACCTACTCATGTTGATTGTACACCAAATAATCAGTGGGTGTCTGATTGAGATTAAATTTTAAACAGTACATCATACAAAATAGCGTGTGTCAAGTTTGCTTTAAATCGATTTGCAGAATGACATGTGTAGGGATTGATGTTAGTGGGTTTACATATAGATAAAGATCACATATTTAAGTTCACATATACCACATGAGCATGGTACGATCAAGGTAAAATGTACTCCTCACTGCATTTGAATCTATATGTATATAGAAAATATATTGTTTGTGGACTCCAAAACACTTAACAAATTTTAATTAAATGTTCACAGTACGTCATGCGATCCCATTGAAGTAACATAGGTTACTTCATTGATTTGTGCTAAGTTTCCTGAAAATCGATTCAGATTTAGATATAGCTTCCATATATAGTTTCGGCCGATTTTAGGTAAATGGTGCACCAAAGCCCCTGAAAATCATTCGATTTGCACGAATTTTGGCATTGCGGACTAAATTAAGTCTAGAATAATGTGTGCAAAGTTTCGTGAAAATCGGTTCAGATTTAGATATAGCTCCCATATATATTTTCGTACGATTTCATGTAAATCGTGCACTAAAGTCTCTATATAAACGATTTGCACGAATTTTGGCATAGCGTACTGAATTAAGTCTAGAATAGTCTAGCAAAGTTTCTTGAAAATCTGTTCAGATTTAGATGTAGCGTTCGTCCGATAAAAATTAATCTCTGGTAAGTTTCCTTGAATTCGGTTCAGGTATTGATATAGCATACCTTCCATATATAATTTCGACCTATTCATGGTAAATGTACACCATGTAATCAATGGATGTCTGATTGAGATTAAATTTGCTTTAAATTGATTTACAAAATTTAGCATAGGTTGCAGAATGACATGTGTAGGGATTGATGTTAGTTGGTTTATATACAGATAAATTTCACATATTTAAGTTCGTTCCATTTCATGTCAATGTAGGGTATCATATATTCGTCCAAGTCGCAATTTACTGCTTTACTTACTGTTTATTTTCAGTTTGTGAAAACATGTTTACTTTGGAAAATATATTATTTGGCTTAAAAACACCGAAGTGAATAGTGGGAGTTTAATTATAAATCGTTTGATCATCTAGAAGGCACGTTAAAAGTCGGAGACTGGGATATGATAAATTTAGACACACCTTTAATTTTTATTCTACTTTGATGGAAGATAACAAAAACATTCATCTAAATCGTTTTATTCGCTGCATTCTGTGCATTATTTTAATGTCAATTTTTTCAAACCAAAAGCTTTGGGATTTTGTTCTTAATCCCTCATCCTTCAATATATTCCTAGATCAGTGCAAAATTATTGTTGTACAGCAACGCTATGCCAAATTACGTGCATTTAAACACTTTGCGTAGAAGTTTTGCATCTCATTTATGTTTAACGCAACGTGTAATGTTAATACTGGACTTGGAGTGTATTCAGCATCCATTGATTTGCATGTTAATAAGCTAAAGCGAATTATTAATACCATAACACGCTTTAGTGACGCTACGTAGTGACAATCACGTGCCGGAATATGTTACTCGCTTTCATGGATGTTCGTTTGAAAGATTCATTCACTAAATATATTACCGTGGACACTTAAGGATGTTATTTTCTTTCAGAAACCCCAATATTTTGATACCTCGAATTTGGAATAATTGCGCGATGTTGGAATGCACTGCCACTTGAGTTACGGCTTTTTCTCAATAATGCTATAAGTTTAAAAATTCTAAGTCAGTTACACATTCCATCGTAAAAATTGCCATATTATGGATTTACTTTTTTGGGCTTTTGCAGGTGCAGCGAAGTGCCACGGGTCCAGCTAGTTGAATATAAATATATAGTTTATTCTGAGACTTGAAATGGAGTTTGAATATGTATTTTATTCTTTGACATTATATACCCAGAATTAAGTTTCATGTTACTTTAATGCACTTTGTCAAAAAAAAAAAAAAAATACTGGGAAATGTCTTTGAAAAAAATACAAGAACATTTTGAATTTTTGGTTCAAAATGTATGACTATATATTCGGTATATACATTATATATACAAATTTCTCTTGTTCAGTGACTTATGCTAAAATTTGATGGAGAATATTTTTGTCCCTTATACTATCCATCTAAAACGTCATCTTGTGGGGAAAAAGTGTAAAAACTAGTAATAAGTACGATATTAACCCTAAAATGAGTTTTTGTTTTTTTTAAGATTTTTGACGTTTAGGCTGATTTTTGAGTTTTAGTCTATTCTGAGACTTATAGTAAAACTTTATGGCGTACATTTCTGTAGAATATGAAAAGCTTTAACCCCGTTTTGAATGAGTTTTCAATCACTCCTGGAAAAGGGGGCCGAAAAGACCCCTTTAATGAGTCGGTTGAGGGTTAAAGTTGCATACCAAAATATTCCTTGATATTTTATCAGTAATATTGCCGAAGACAAGAAGAATTTCAATAAATCATAATTAGAAAATTATCAAAATTCTTGAAAAGGGGGAATATTGCCCCGCCTTTTTTGGTTACCTCCCGACGTAAACTTTCAAAACTCCGATACACGTGTCTTCTTTTTTTAGCCCCTCTTTCATAATCTGTTGGAATTTCCCGGTAATTATCAAAAAAATTCAAATTTGTCGCACATTGTAATCAACTAGTGTCCGATTGATATTTACTTTGATTTACATAATTTTGTCCCATTTTAAGAAGCAAATCTATATCTGAAAAATTTAGTATAGATTGCAGTATGGCATGTTTATGGACCCAATTTCATATTACTGGTCCTTTAAAAATGAGACGTCTGTTAGGCACCGTCCGACTTTACTACTTTCCTTACTGGTTATACCCTTCACCACACTGTGGTACAGGGTATTATGTCTTTGTGCATATGTTTGTAACAGGCAAAAGGAATCTAGATAGACCCATGGTTCCTTTTGAGAATATGCATAGCATCACTTTCTGAGTCGATTTATGCATGACCGTCCGTCCGTCTGTCTGTCCATGTTAAATTGTAAAACAAGTACTGGTCGTATTTATTGTCCGATTTGGATGAAGTTTGGTACAGCTCATTTATTTGGCCAAGGACTCTATTAAAATTTGTGAAAATCGATTCAGATTTAGATGTAGCTCCCATATATACATTTGTCCGATTTAATGTAAATTGTGCGCAAGAGTCCCTATATATCTTTACATTTGCACGAAATTTGACATAGCGTGCTGAATTAGGTCTAAAATGCTTTGCCCCATGTTTGGTGAAAATCGGTTCAGATTTAGATATAGCTCCCATATATATATTCGTCCGATTATATGTAAATGGTCCACCAAAGTCCCTATACATCTTTCGATTTGCACGAAATTTGGCATAGCGCACTGAATTAAGTCCAGAATAATGTGCGCCAAGTTTGGTGTAAATCGGTTCAGATTTAGATATAGCTCCCATATATATATTCGTCCGATTATATGTAAATGGTCCACCAAAGTCCCTATACATCTTTCGATTTGCACGAAATTTGGCATAGCGCACTGAATTAAGTCTAGAATAATGTGCGCCAAGTTTGGTGTAAATCGGTTCAGATTTAGATATAGCTCCCATATATATATTCGTCCGATTTTATGTAAATGGTGCATAACAGTTTTAATGAGGAACCATGGGTCTTTCTCGATTAGTATTGCCTGTTACAAACATATGCACAAAGTCATAATACCCTGTAGCACAGTGTGGGGAAGGGTATGGAAATGCAATATGGATTAAAACAAAACATGAAGTGAATAGTGTGCATTTGAATTATACATCGTTTGAACGTCTAGAATGAAGGATGTAACCGATGGAGGCGATTGATGTTAAGATGTGAAAAATAGTTATTTGTCGTTTTAAGTGCCATTATCTGTACTGACTATAACAACCAGTTCAGTAATTCAGCTACACTCCTTCTCTTCATTTTTCATGCTTTGTTGATAAAAATTATTGACATCATAATTTTTGAATTTTTGTCACTTTGCGAAAAAAAAATCTGTCTTTTAAGCTTTCAAGAAATCAAAAATTACCACCATTACAGAAACAGCGATAAATTCAATAACTACTATATAACAATCGTCAGTTACCAATCAGGAAGGCAGGAGAACACATGGACACTTCACACATGTTTGATATGATATTCAAAATTAACGTTGATACCATTAGCTGTGGCAGCGAAGTGCCACGGGTCCAGCTAGTACGTATATAAAAATGAACTCTTTATGCATGTTTTTGTTAATTGTTTACAAAGATAAAAAGTTCATTAAAAATATCTAAAAAGTACAATCAGACTGAAAAAAGTACACTGTTTATTGAAAGCCAGTACAATTTGAAAAATTTCACCACTTGGTGGTGGAATTAGAGTGGTGAACTGTCGTTTATTCAACAAAATTATGGTTGTATGCGTGCACAGAAAAAGCGCCCGTGTGCGCTATGGTGATGATCAGTGCTCTAGACTTCTTATATTGCTTGGAGACTAGGAGCTTTAAAATGTTTTTAAGTTATTCACTGAAAAAGTTAACAAGCTAAAATGAAGGATACACAAAATGCGGAATGATTTCATAACTTTGGTCCACACAGGTCTTTACAATGCCCCATATAATTGTTGGCTTTTAGGGGCATTTTAAAATCTAATTAAAGTTTATAAAATGTAAGGAGATCCTGTTTAACCTCTTGAAAGATATCCTGGTTAATCTCTTCACTACAGGAATCCCGCAGATAGATCTGATGAATCAAAGTTCAAGAAAATTCAATAATCTGCAAGGGGAATAATTGAGAAAACAATAGGAATAGTAAAGAAAACCGAGAACGTAGTCAGAAAAATGACACATTTTAGTAATGTCTTTGCGGCATTAGTTTAGGGTACAAGGGTATACCGAATCCGATTTATTTCATTTTCATTTCATTAGACAAAGCTAATTTTTCTTTAAACATTAACATTTCTCCTTTTGTTTCTTTTTTGCGTTCGACAGCTAATTTGGCATCGAGCATACATACGACATTATGCATCCGATATCGGATGCGGGCATGTCAAGTTTAATGATCTCAATAGAATCAACTCGATATCGATACTCATAATTTGGTCTTTATAAAAGCCATTTTGGCTCTATAGAGACCGAATGGTTTTATCAAGCCCATTTGATATAGGCCAAAGATCTATATCAAACCAAAATGGGCTGTATAAAAACCAAATGTTTTTATAAAGCCCAATCAATTATCATCACTCTCAAGATCTATGCATACTACTTGGCTGCCTGATATGTGTTGTGAGTACACGTAGCGATTTTGTGCGTCTGATAACTGTTGAATGTAGTTGTGTGTGTGTGTTTGTTGATTGCTTACACTCTGATGCCATGACAATACTGTCATGGCTCTCAAAAGACGAAGGCTATAGTGTGCGACTAGCCATAACGAGTAAACGTGTAAACTTGAATGTTAATGTTGGGAATTTGTGTGTCCTCACACACACATGTACATACACGTAACACTGATATTGAGCAAAGCCATATGAATTTGTTGGCATTGTTTGCGTATGTGCTTTCATTATTACTTTTCTTTATTTGTTTGTTGGTTTGTATGTCTGTTGATTTTTATGCATTTTCTGTTATAAGCCTATTTTGTCAGTGTGTTGACATTATATGACGAATTTCTTTTTAAATTAAAACGTTCCCAGCCTGTTTGGTATATACTTTAGTATTTGCCGTGTCATGTCTCTTGGTTGCCTTATTCCATTAAGCCTTTCTCTGAATGCTTCTTCTTTGGGTAATTTTCTTTGGTATTTACATTGCATTACCTACAAACTAAAGTAGAAGTTGACGATATATATCATTTTAGCCGAAACTTGTAGTGTAAATAATTGTTAAATGTGAATTTTTGAAGTGTAGTTCGTGCATGCATAAAGTTTTCAGTTCTTTCGTAAAATTATATTTGACTCTTGACTAAAAAGTAGTGACATTTTCGAATATTAGTAAGAAACATTAATAGTATTAACACTTTTTAACGTACCATTAAGTGCAAACGCGACGTTACAACCATGCTGGAAGCAAGCATCTGGGTTTTATCCGCTGTGATTATAAACATAAATGGTTATTTCAATCAAGAAGTATAGTATGGCTGCTAATCTATCCAGTTACCCTGTTGAAAAATGTCATCATCCAGGGCATTTCGGAGCAAATTTGGCCCAAAATAAACAAAATTATTATAAATTTTTATAATTTGATGATCGACCCAAATCCTTTTCGTTCCTTTTTCATGCTCATAATTACATCAAACATTATATTTGTATAAAATTTATAATATAATATTATTTAAAAAACCAGTAAGGAAAGTAGTAAATTCGGACGGGGCCGACTATATGATACCCTTCACCACTATGTGTATATTAAACAGGACTATTAACATGAAATTGGATGAAATAAAATATGTTATATTTATCTAAATGTGAATCTACCTAGATCTATCCATAAACATGTCATTCGTTTGTTACAATGGGACAAAAGTATGTAAATCGACTTCAAACAAATATAAATAGGTCATCTGTTGTCCTATGTCTGTACTTGTAGAAAACGCAACTAAGTAATTCTATGCTCAATTTTATACGTTGTGCAAAATTTGATGTCAATCTGACTAACATGAGGAGTTTGATGTCCAATTTACTTGAAATCGGGCGAAAATATATATGGAAGCTCTATCCAAATATTAAGCGATTTCAAACAAACTTGTCACAGCTTAGGTTATACTAATTTCAGAACGTTTTGTTCCTATCAGCCTATTCGTATCTTGTTGCGTCGATTACCTTAAATCGATTTATAATAAAAGGGAGCTATATCTAAATCTGGACCGATTTTCTCGAAACTTGGCAGACATCACTCTAGGCTCATTTCAGTACGTTATGCCAAATTTCGTGCAAATCGAAGGAAACATAGGGACTTTGGTGCACCATTTACATAAAATCGGACGAAACTATATATGGGAGCTATATCTAAATCAGGACCGATTTTTACGAAACTTGGCAGACATCATTCTAGGCTCATTTCAGTACGTTATGCCAAATTTCGTGCAAATCGAATTATATATAGGGACTTTGGGGCACCATTTCCCATATATATGGGAGCTATATCTAAATCTGGACAGATTTTCACGAAACTTGGCATACATCATTCTAGGCTCAATTCAGTACGTTATGCCAAATATCGTGCAAATCGAAAGATATATAGGGACTTTGGTGCACCATTTACATGAAATCGGACGAAACTATATATGGAAGCTATATCTAAATCTGGACCGATTTTCTCGAAACTTGGCAGACATCACTCTAGGCTTAATTCAATACGTTATGCCAAAGTTCGTGCAAATCGAATCATATATAGGGATTTTGGGGCACCATTTACATGAAATCGGACGAAACTATATATGGGAGCTATATCTAAATCTGGACCGATTTTCTCGAAACTTGGCAGACATCACTCTAGGCTTAATTCAATACGTTGTGCCAAATTTCGGGCAAATCGAAAGATATATAGGGACTTTAGGGCTCCATTTACATGAAATCGGACGAAACTATATATGGGAGCTATATCTAAATCTGGACCGATTTTCACGAAACTTGGCAGACATCATTCTTGACCTAAATGATTAGGCTGTACCAAATTTCGTGCAAATCGGAAGATATATAGGGGCCGTTTACATTAAATCGGTTAAATATATATATGGGAGCTATATCTAAATCTGAACCGATTTTTCCCAATTTCAATAGGGTTCGTCCTTGGGCCAAACAAATGAGCTGTGCCAAATTTCATCCAAATCGGATCATAAATGCGACCTGTACTTTGCTCACAAAAATACATGGACAGACAGACAGACGGACGGACGGACATGCATAAATCGACTTAGAAAGTGATTCTATGCATATTCTCAAAAGGAACCATGTGTCTATCTCGTTTCCTTTTGCATGTTACAAACATACGCACAAAGACATAATACCCTGTACCACAGTGTGGTGAAGGGTATAAAAATCATAACTCTTATGGATTTGCGAGCAGGAATTTTACCCCTTTTGAGAATCTCAAAATATTTAAGATTGGGCGACATTTATATGAGATAATGTTGAAACCAGAATATATATTAAACACCTCCTGCTAATTTCCCGTAATGTCAAATCACAACCTTCAAAATATGAAACGTGGGGAGGAGAACCCGCCTGGATTTTAATTGGGTACCAACTCTTAAAATTTTCACATTTTTGAGAATTTTATACATTTTGGTAACTAATTATCAGCCATAGTGGCCGATATTGACAGCCAAAATATATTTATTAGGTTTCATAAGAATTCAAAAGCCCCATATGGGCAATATACAGACCATCGGGTTTTATAAAGTCCACTAAGGCAATATAGAAACCATCGGTCTTTATAAAGCCAATTGGGGCCTTTTAAACTATTAGGGCAAATCTACCGACACTGAGGGTTTGAAAATTGGAAAAGGGATTGAACGTACCGAAAATGGGGGAGAATTGAGGACTGTAAGCCAACAGCATTTATGTCCACCTAATTTGGTTGAAGAACTTTTATGACATTTCAAGAACGATTTTTTCCTTCAAATATGTTTGCACAAACTAACTTACACAGTTTCCCGGGAAAATTGGGTCTGAACAAATTGTGTAGAGAATGTTTTCATATAGTTATACCTTTTTATACCCTCCACCATAGTATGGAGGGTATATTAGTTTTGTTTTTCCGTTTGTAAGCATCGAAATAATCATTTCCGACCCTATAAAGTATAAATATTCTATGGCGTAAAATTCTATGGCGACCTAAGCGTTTCCGTCTGTCTGTTGCAATCACTCTAGCGTCTAAACGAATTGAGATAGAACGCCATAATTGCATAGAATCGTCTTTTGTCTGCAGGCAGGTCAAGTTCGATGATGGGCTATATCGGTCCACGTTTAGGCATAGCTCCCATATAAGGGTACCCCCAATTTTCAGTATTTTGGTGTTCTTGAGCACGTTTTTCAACCAAATTCGCTCAAATTTGGTACAATAGGTTCTTATTGGATACCAAATGTCTCCACATCAAATTATAAACGTAGGTTCACTTTTTCTGGTAGCCCCTATATAACGGTACCTCCCAATTTTTAGTTTTTGGGGGGTTTTATCCAATTTTTTCGCCCGAATTAGCTATAATTTAGTACTTTGAGTTCTTATTGGGTGGCAAATCTCTCCACAAAAATTTATAAACATAGGTCAATTTTTTCGGGTAGCCCCCATATAAGGGTACCCTCCAATTTTCAGTATTTTGGTGTTCTTGAGCACGTTTTTCAACCGAATTCGCTCAAATTTGGTACAATAGGTTCATATTGGATACCAAATGTCTCCACATCAAATTATTAATATCGGTCCACTTTTTCTGGTAGCCCCTATATACCGGTACCCCCAATTTGCAGTTTTTGAGGGGTTTTGATCTGATTTTTTCACCGAATTGGCTGTAATTTAGTATTAACCGAATTTGCTGAAATTTAGTACAATGGGGTTTTATGGGATACCAAATTTCTCTATTAAAAATTATAAATATCGGTCCACTTTTTCTGGTAGCCCCTATATAACGGTACCCCCCCCCCCAATTTTTCAGTATTGTGGGGGTTTTAATCGCATTTTTCGCCGAATTGGCTGTTTAGTACTTTGAGTTCTTATTGGGTAACAAATCTCTGCACTAAAAATTATAAATATAGGTCATACCCATATAAGGGTACCCCAAATTATCGATATTTTGAGGTTCTTGAGCGCGTTTTTCAACCGAATTTGCTGAAATTTGGCATTTTGTAGTCGTATATGGTAGCAAATCTCCCCGCCAAAATTTATTAATATTCTCCCCTTTTTAGGAGTAGTCCCCATATTGGAGCTTTCAGATTTTAGGAAAAATTCCTATTAGAAATTCCTCAAATTTGTATTTGGTGTACATTATGGTTTACATAATCTGTTTGTAGAAATGTTTGACTAGGTTCATGTTTTGGTATGTTCCCTATAATTTCATTTTAATTATCTGTCAATATACCTATGGTGGAGGGTATCCAAAGTTCGGCCCGGCCGAACTTAACGCTTTTTCTCTTGTTTATATATAACAATGATTTCATAACAAAACTCTCTGGAAAAAGTTTCATTATTATTCAATGAATTTACAATTCACATCGTTACTGTTTTTAGATACAATTCCACGAAAAAATTAGTTTTGTTTATAATATAAATCCTCTTATTTTTTACAATGAACTACTTAGAAATGTTGTTTAGCTATTTTTCAAAATATTTTAGTAAAAATATTTGCATACATTCACCGGTTCCTGCAGCTATTTCCTAAATAGAATTCTGTGGAAAAAACTTCGAAAAGTTTTTTTTATAGATAGCGATATCGAAATATGTTTGTATTTGAGTGTGCCCTGACATACAATTCATTAACAACATCTCATATTGGTCGGTTGGCTGGCTCAATGTTTCGATACTTATTTGGCAATAATCCAAACTCGCAAAAAAATACGAACCATATCAAAAGAACTGCAACTATATCATTAAAATGTCTTCAATCAAATTCCTATTTCTGGAGATTTATTCTGCAAAACAGCCACAACATGGATGTTGAGAAAGGACACGAACTAACGAGAAAATCTAAAAAGTTTTCCCATAAAAATGTCAAAACAAATAACGGATTTGAAATAAAAACGTGTATATGTATAGATTTGATATTGCCAATGGGTTTTAAAAAGGGAGATTTCAAGTTTTTTTTTTTTTTGTGTTTTGTTTGATTTGGTATGTCAAGTAATTTTCGCCGAATTCAATGGCATATAAAATAGATATGGCGGCATATCGAAAATTGTATTTTATTGAAAAACTATACATATGTATGGTGATTGAATATAGTATTTTTGTTTTTATTAAATTCAATTCTGTAATATTTATGTTTTATTTTAATACTATTTATGTTTTGTTTTTCTATTTTAAAGCAATTCATTAACTTTTTGGATCTAAAAAAAAAGTGTGAATTACCACAGATATATAAATTCACCATACTTCAATTAATTTTTCAATATAAATACTACAAAATGCTATTAGAAAGGGGAAGTCCATTGCATATTTCATGCCTTTATATTATTACCATCATTCAATGCCATATTAAATGAAACCATTTCAATTGAAATAATTACTACTTTCTACTACAGAGAAATCAAATGAAAATGCAACATCCATCTACGATTCCTTATTATATTTCTAATTAAATAGGATTATTACAAATCAATTGGAATGTAGTTGTATAAATACGGAATACATTTATTTACATGTATGAGTTTAGAATGAATCATATTTAGTTTTATTTCATATTAATAGAATTCATTTCAATTAGTGGTCTTTTAATTTGTCAGTGCACGTGTTCAATAACCAATACATTGATATATTTATCACAAAAGATATTCACACATGTAATAATAATTCATGCAATTATTAATTTATTAAGAATTTTATCTATATATATAAAAATCAATTTCTGTTTGTTTGTTTGATCAGTGTTACCTAAACTACTAAACGGATTTTCATGAAATTTTCACAGTCGATTTTTGAGTACATTTGTTGTAACATAGGGTACTTAATTTTTTGATAGGGGCAGGGGAAACAGTAGCCCCCATACAAATTGTCCCTTTTTTAGACCAGCATTGGCCATTATAGCAAAGAATTGGTATTGGTAATTATAGCAAAGTGTTAGTAAATATACAAACCACAGATGTTTACTAAGTTCACAAACCACCCTTATGTAGGTGGTTTGTTTTTCTAAAAATGATAAAGGTGGAAATATCTAAATAAAAAGTGATACTAATGACAAAATTCGTACAATTCGAGTACGAAGCGATTTGAATAATATGGTACTGTACACATTACTGATAACAGAACTCCTACAATTCGAGTACGAAGCGATTTAAATAATTTGGACTGTATACACAAATTAGTACTGTACACATATTTGCCCTCTTTATACCCTTCCCACACTGTGGTTCAGGGTATTTTGAGAATAAGCACTGAATAACTTTCTGAGTCGATTTATGCATGTCCGTCCGTCTGTTGATGTTAAATTGTAAACTAAGTACAAGTCGCATTTGTAATCCGATTTGGATGAAGTTTGGTACGGCTCATTTATTTGGCCGAGGACCCTATTGAAATTGGTGAAAATCGGTTCATATTTAGATATAGCTCCCATATATATATATATATATATATATTCGGCCGATTTAATGTAAATGGTGCACCAAAGTCCCTATACATCTTTCGATCTGCCCGGAATTTGGCATAGCGCACTGAATTAGGTCTACAATAATGTACTCAAAGTTTCGTGAAAATCGGTTCAGATTTAGATATAGCTCCCATATATAGTTTTGCAAAGCGTACTGAATTAAGCCTACAATTATGTGTGCATAGTTTCGCGATAATCGGTTCAGATTTAGATATAAATGGGAGCCATTTATATTTTCGTCCGATTTTGTGTTAATGTAGCATCACAGCCCTATATATTTTTCGATTAACACGAATTTTGACATAGCGTTCTGAATTAAGTCTAGAACGATGTCTGTTAAGTTTCGTAAAAATCGGTTCAGATTTAGATATAGCTCCCATATATAGTTTCATCCGATTTTAAGTAAATGGTGCACTAAAGACCCATAGCTAGGCCGATAGACACAACCTACTGATGTTAATATTAATTAATATGTGGCAAGGTTCGTTGAAATCGGTTCAGGTTTAGATATAGGATGGCTTCCATATATAATTTCGACATACTCATGGTGATTGTACACCAAATAATCAGTGGGTGTCTGATTGAGATTAAATTTTAAACAGTACAGCATACAAAATAGCGTGTGTCAGGTTTGCTTTAAATCGATTTGCAGAATGACATGTGAAGGGATTGATGTTAGTCGGTTTACATATAGATAAAGATCACACATTTAAGTTCGTTCAATTCACGTCAATGTTCCTTCGAAAAGACGACGTCTGTTAGGATACATATACAACATGAGCATGGTACGATCAAGGTAAAAAGTACTCCTCATTGCATTTGAGTCTACATGTATATAGAAAATATATTGTTTGTGGACTCAAAAACACTGAACAGATTTTAGTTAAAAGATCACAGTACGTCATGCGATCCCATGGAAGTAACATAGGTTAGACAACCTTCTAAAAGTCCGCGTGGATGCGAAGTAATAGCATCAAAAGTATTTATACATCTGATAGAATATATGTATGTACATATGTACATTTGCTATGTGTATATTTTTAGAGTTGTAAAAAGATGGTTGAATATAATGGATGCAAATACGGATCATCCGATGAGGATATATTTTGGAACAATGAGGATATATTTTGAAATACATAAAATTCATATGTATGTATCTATGTATATTGAAAAACATAAGTAGAAAATTCAATGAAATAATTGACATTAATTATACCCTTCACCACACTGTGGTACAGGGTATTATGTCTTTGTGCATATATTTGTAACAGGCAAAAGGAATCGAACTAGACTTATGGTCCTTTTGAGAATATGCATATAATCACTTTCTGAGTCGATTTATGCATGTCCGTCCGTCTGTTGATGTTAAATTGTAAACAAAGTACAGGTCGCATTTATAATACGATTTGGATGAAATTTGGTACAGCTCATTTATTTGGCCCAAGGACGAACCCTATTGAAATTGGTGAAAATCGGTCCAGATTTACATATAGCTCCCATATATATTTTCGTCCAATTTAATGTAAATTGTCCCTATATATCTTTAGATTTGCACGAAATTTGGTATAGACTACTGAATTAGGTCAAGAATGATGTGTGTGCATAGAATCACTTTTTAAGTCGATTTAAGCATGTCCGTCCGTCTGTCTGTCCATGTATTTTTGTGAGCAAAGTACAGGTCGCATTTATAATCCGAATTGTATGAAATTTTTCACAGGTCATATGTTTGGCCCAAGGACAAACCCTATTGAAATTGGGAAAAATCGGTTCAGATTTAGATATAGCTCCCATATATAGTTTCGTCCGATTTCATGTAAATGGTGCACCAAAGTCCCTATATATCTTTCGATATGCACGAAATTTGTTATACCAAATTTATTATTTACTGAATTGGGCCTAGAGTGATGTCTGCCAAATTTCGTGAAAATCGGTCCAGATTTAGATATAGCTCCCATATATAATTTCGTCCGATTTCATGTAAATGGTGCACCAAAGTCCCTATATATCTTTCGGTATACACGAAATTTGACATAACGTACTGAATTGGGCCTAGAGTGATGTCTGCCCAATTTCGTGAAAATCGGTCAAGATGTAGATATAGCTCCCATATATAGTTTCGTCCGATTTCATGTAAATTGTGCACCAAAGTCCCTATATATCTTTCGATATGCACGAAATTTGGTATAACGTACTGAATTGTGCCTAGAGTGATGTCTGCCAAATTTCTTGAAAATCGGTCCAGATTTAGATATAGCTCCCATATATAGTTTCGTCCGATTTCATGTAAATTGTACACCAAAGTCCCTATATATCTTTCGATTTGCACGAAATTTGGCACAACGTACTGAATTGAGCCTAGAGTGATGTCTGCCAATTTTCATGAAAATCGGTCCAGATTTAGATATAGCTCCCATATATAGTTTCGGCCGATTTCATGTAAATTGTGCACCAAAGACCCTATATATCTTTCGATATGCACGAAATTTGACATAACGTACTGAATTGAGCCTAGAATGATGTCTGCCAAGTTTCGAGGAAATCGGTATAGATTTAGATATAGTTTCGTCCGATTTCATGTAAATGATGCACCAAAGTCCCATATATCTTTCGATTTGCACGAAATTTGGTAAAATTGGGCCTAGAGTGATGTCTGCCAAATTTCGTGAAAATCGGTCCAGATTTAGATATAGCTCCCATATATAGTTTCGGCCGATTTCATGTAAATTGTGCACCAAAGTCCCTATATATCTTTCGATATGCACGAAATTTGACATAACGTACTGAATTGAGCCTAGAATGTTGTCTGCCAAGTTTCGAGGAAGTCGGTATAGATTTAGATATAGCTCCCATATATAGTTTCGTACGATTTCATGTAAATGATGCACCAAAGTCCCATATATCTTTCGATTTGCGCGAAATTTGGCATAACATACTGAATTGATGCTGGAATGATGTGTGCTGAGTTTCGTGAAAATCGATTCAGATTTTGATATATATATTTTCGTCCGATTTAATCTAAATAATGTACCAAGTTCTTACGATGCATAGCGTTTTAAATTTAATCCAGAATAATGTGTGCCAAGTTTAGTGAAAATCGGTTGAGATTTAGATGTAGCTCCCTTATATTATAGATTGATTTTAAGTAATTGACGCACCAAGGAACTAATATATGGCTGATAAGAACAAAACGTACTGAAATCAGTATAGCCTAACCTGTGACAAGTTTCGTTGAAATCGGTTCATATTTGGATATACCATCCGTATATATGTAAATTGTGCATCAAACTCCTCATATGTGTTAGATTGACATCAAATTTTGCACAACATACAAAATTGAGTATAGAATAACGTAGTTGGGTTTTCTAGAATACAGACCTAGCCCAACGGATGACCTTTTGATATTTGTTTGAATTCGATTTACATACTTTTGTTCCATTGTAACAAACGAATGACATGTTTATGGATAGATCTAGGTCGTTTCACATGTAGATAAATAGCACATATTTTATTTCATACAATTTCATGATAATAGTCCTGTTTAATATACTCATAGTGGTGAAGGGTATCATATAGTCGGCCCCGTCCGACTTTACTACTTTCCTTACTGGTTTATTTTAAAATAGCTAGCTAATTTTTTCCGTGTGTTGGGGTTATCCCATATAGCTGTATTCCATCATAGTAGGGGGGATATTCGGTAGACGAAATTTTCAGTTCATACCCCCGATTTAGTCGATTTAGCCATATGTTGTAATAATTTTTCAATCGGAGGATATCGACATAAAAACTAAAACGTGAGGGTTGAGAATGAACTGTATCGACCCGCATTTAAGACCAGGTCCTATATAAACATCCTACCTATTTAATATTATGGTGATGGACGGTATTGGGATTCAAAACCAAAATATTGGCTTGGAACTTGAGCTATATCGGTGCTTAATTAGGCCTAACCCCTTATATGATGAAAACACCAAGTAGTTGCTAATACCTACACAATGTTGTCTATATTGGTCCCGCTTTAGTATGCCTCATATATAATATTGCCCTCTAAATTGGAGTATTTTCATGATTTTATACACATGTTTCACCATACCATGCGTTAATAATATATGTCAACATTTTAGGGTTTTGAGATTTTAGGAAAACCCTCATTGAAATTGCTGAATTTTCTATTTGGTTTACAACAATCGATTGGAAGAATTGTCGTTACCGCTCATTATAATTTTGTACCAAACAACACAAAATGAGCGAAAAACAACAAAAAAAAAAAAAAATTATTATGTTCGAAAACAAAAGATGAATAAGAACCAGACATAAATTCAGAATGAAAGCAACGACAGAGAAAAACCAGTGAGCGGACCTTGACCTTCACCGTGGGTTGTGTTGTTATTTTCGGCTTTCAATTGTATACTATAGATCGACTCAAAAAAAAACAAAAAAGTTTTCGTTCCACTTTATCCCAATATTATTATCTAATCATCACCGAAATTATAGGCGTTGTCCTTTACCATACCTGGATCCTCATGGAAAATTTTAAAGCGATCAGCGCTTTATTTTGGCCCTCTAGGGTGGTAATGGGTTACTAAATAATATTTGAACACCTGAGCACCTGTAAGTATTTAAGTGTAACTCCCACATCCGAGTACATACGACAATGTAATTGGTATCAATTTGAAGACCAACCACTCCTCTGGGATATATTGTCAACTTATCAGGTCTATGCCCTTCAGGAGTAAATATATACGCCACAGAATACAAATTTATTAATTTTCCACACAAAAGTCAGGGTCCATTTGACCCGCTAAATATTGGCCGATCTTTATCAAAACAGGCATCCTTATTCCTTGGCCCGATCCCCTTCTCCATGTAAAAATTTGCAATGTTTGGGCCATAATTTCGGCCTCTGGAGCGAGCAGAAAATCAGACAAAAATAAAGTTTTTGGTCCATTTCATCCCCTAAATATTAACCGATCTTCACCAAAAACAATAGGGGTCTTCTTTGGCCAGAACCCGTCCTACATGCAAAATTTCGTGAAGATTGGTCCATAACTGTAGCCTGTATCGTGTTTACAAATTATAATGGACAGACGGTCGGACACACATGTCTATATCGATTCAGCTAGTCGAGATATGACGATCGGTATACTTAAATGTGGGTCTAGGACCAATATTTCGCGGCGTTACAAACTTTTGGGGCTGCACAAAGCTATAATACCCTCACAACATAGTTGTGTAGGTTATAAACACTGAAATCACAGAAAGCTTTATAATTATGTTCACCCTGGGGTATGTGTAATATAGTTTTATTGTGATATTTAACCACAATTCACGTACATGTACAAACAATTTTATATAATATATTTCAACCACAAGCAGAAGGTTTTTTTGTTGCCAATGCTAAAGTACACAACGATCGACAGGAGCAGCAACAAGAGTTAACAAGTGGTTGCTGTTGCTCCCAACAATCAAGATTTAATATCAGTCAAACTTTATATTTTCCACACAAAAAATACGATGCGATGAAACAATTGCTTCGGTTTGTTTTTGTTCAATATTCTGACTGAATTGACATCAAAATCTGAGCTCTATAATAGAAATCCCAAAAAAAAGGGACAGATGAAAAAATCACATGTTCTCACTTCGAGCAAGTGATTCAGTAAAACCGACAGCCAAAAGTTGTTAAGTGAAATTTTGTTTTGCCACAGTTTTTATTTTAGTTGTTATTTTTCTGTTGTCGTCTTTGGATTCCATAACGTCATCATGCTTTTTGGTATTAATGTGGGTCGCTGGGTAGCTGCTGGTTTGCCACAGTATGAACTTGACTTGTTTTTGTGAGTTTTTTAATCAAATTTGTCAACGTTAAGCGCTTTTTGTTGGCAATTGAGTTAGAAGTTATTTTTTGGTAAACAATTTGCACTGCATTTAAAATAGTTAAAGTACTTTCTCCCAAAACGAGACACTTTAATTTAAATGAAAGCTCAGGGAAGTTTTAGAAATGAATGGATTGAATTCAAAACAACGAAACATAAAATATTTAGAAGTGTGTCAATCAGTTCAGATTTAGATATTGCACCCATATATATTTTCGTCCGATATAATATCAAACATCCAAGGTTTGTCCGATTGGTATGACATTTTGCATACGGTATTGGCATGAGTATAGAATGGCATGTGCAAAATTTCATCGTTAATATCGGTTTTAATTTAGATATAGTTTCCATATATATTTCTTCAGATTTTAAATAATTATTTATACTCTTACGAGTCGAGCTTGATGATCACTTAAAATAAAATTCATATGATCACTGCCATTACAAGGCAAAATTCAAATAACAAATTTTTTTACAGATTTTATGTTAATAGTGTAACAAAGCCAGAGCATGGCGTGCTGAATTGAAAATCGCTTGAGATTTAGATATAGCTCCCACACCAGTATTTATTTGAATCTAGAATGATGTGTGCTAAGTTTCCTTAAAATCCGTTAAGAAATAGATGTATGTATATGTCTGTTTAGACAATTCGAGATAAAACTCCCAATGTTTGTCCGATTAAGACGAAAATGGGAATACCGTACTATATTGAGTCTTAAATGACGTCTGTTAAGATTTCTTCAAATTGGGCAATATTGCCAATTTTTATACCCTTCACCACACTGTGGTACAGGGTATTATGTCTTTGTGCATATGTTAGACCCATAGTTCCTTTTGTGAATATGCATAGAATCACTATTTAAGTCGATTTATGCATGTCCGTCTGTCCGTTCGTCCATGTATTTTTGTTAACAAAGTACAGGTCGCATTTATGATCCGATTTGGATGAAATTTGACACAGGTCACTAAATTGACCCAAGGACAAACCCTATTGAAATTGGGAAAAATCCAAAGTTTAATTTGGTGGAAGCTGTGTCTTATGTATCATTTTTCAAAATTTTAACTGCATCTACCTTTAAATGATGCTGACATTTTGAAGCTCGATTTTGAGAGTTTTTTTCAATTTTACTTCTAGTTTTAATACGCAAACAGGAATTTCTAAAAATCGATTATAAGATTATTGTAGTCGCGAATCTGCGTAATTTGATGTGTATTTTATGTATGTAGTATGCACAGCTTCAGAATAATACTCATCCGATGGTGAACATTTTGTGCGATCAAATTTATAAAAAACCTATTTTTCGGGCCAAATTTTTAGATCTGTCAACTAAATGATATGGGTACCCGCGATCAATAAGGTTTTTTACGTTTCGGATGATATAAAATCTTCTTCGTGAAAATCTATCTACTAGAACGGCGGGAACTGGCCTTCCAAAAATACGAAATTTTGCAAGAAATGTTTTTGAAAATATCGCGGATTTATTTGCGTTTTCTGTTGATCATTTCCGCTTCAATAAATGACCTCATACGGATTTTGATCTTTTTCGAAAAGAGAACTTTAAAAACTTCAGCCGAAAGAGAGATGTACCCAATTTATCTCAAAAATAGTGTGAGCTGACACATCCATGGTTCTTAATGGACCACATTGAAATCGGTATAGATCGATGTATTTTTTTATGGTGCACACCGAAATCGGATGCGCGTTAATGGCATATGGAGTTTTCGGAAATTATTCGCGTTTTACGATTTTTTGGGTACTTCAATGCAACGTGTGGCACATCTTAGCCGTCAAATGAAATTTCGCAATATATATATATATATGGATTGGATGATAAACTTCAGTACTTCCTGGAAACCGCATTCGCATCAAATGATTTTGAGAATTACGCGATTTAGACGCAATTTAAAATGTATATTTCATAACATTATTTTATTTTAAGATTTATTCCTATTTGTAGAACCCCAAGATTTATCGGAAGAAAAAAGTGATTATTATTATATATGTCAATTTTTCGGCGAAATTCGGGTAAAACAGCAGAAAAAACCCAACATTTTTTCTGAAATTTATTGTATAAAATTAAAAAAATAAATACGATGACATTATATTTTCGAACCAAAAACAAATATTTTTCCTCAATATCTTGTTTGGTTGTCGCTGTGATTTACAAATTGCTACATGGACTTGTGTGATTTTGATATCATTTGATTCATCATGGTGTTTAGATTATGTTGATATTTATACCCTTCACCACACTGTGGTACAGGGTATTATGTCTTTGTGCATATGTTTGTAACAGGCAAAAGGAAACGAGATAGGCACATGGTTCCTTTTGAGAATATGCATAGAATCACTTTCTAAGTCGATTTATGCATGTCCGTCCTTCCGTCTGTCTGTCTGTCCATGTTAAATTGTAAACAAAGTACAGCTCGCATTTATGAATCGAATTGGATGAAATTTGGCATAGGTCACTTAGTTGGCCCAAGGACGAACCCTGTTGAAATTGGGAAAAATCGGTTCAGATTTAGATATAGCTCCCATATATATTTAACCAATTTAATGTAAACGGTCCCTATATATCTTTCGATTTACACAAAATTTGACATAACGTACTGAATTGAGCCTAGAGTGATGTCTGCTATGTTTTGGGAAAATCGGTTCAGATTTAGATATACCTCCCATATATGGTTTCGTCCGATTTCATGTAAATGGTGCCCCAAAGTCCCTATATATCTTTCGATTTGCACGAAATTTGGCATAACGTACTGAATTGAGCCTAGAGTGATGTCTGCCGAGTTTCGTGAAAATAGGTGCTGGTTTAGATATAGCTCCCATATATAGTTTCGTCCGATTTCATATAAATGCTGCACCAAAGTCCCTATATATCCTTCGATTTGCACGAATAGCTCCCTTTTATTATAGATTGATTTTAAGTAATTGACGCACCAAGGAACCAATAGGCTGATAGGAACAAAACTTTCTGAAATTAGTATAACCTAACCTGTGACAAGTTTGTTTGAAATCGCTTAATATTTGGATAGAGCTTCCATATATATTTTCCCCCGATTTCAAGCAAATTGGGCATCAAACTCCTTATGTTAGTCAGATCAAATCAAATTTTGCACAACTTGCAAAATTGAGCATAGAATTAGCCAACGGATGACCTATTTATATTTTTTTGAAGTCGATTTACATACTTTATAGATAGATCTAGGTAGATTCACATTTAGATAAATATCACATATTTTATTTCATCCAATTTCATGTTAATAGTCCTGTTTAATATACCCATAGTGGTGAAGGGTATCATATAGTCGGCCCCGTCCGACTTTACTACTTTCCTTACTGGTTTTTCTGTTAATTGGTGGCACCCAAACAACGTTTTTGAAAAAGTTTTATGGTCGATTTTTAGATCCTGGGCGATTTTACGACTGCTAGTATTTAGCGGATTAAGGGGACCCCCCATTCTCGGGGTCAAAATTTTTGTTGATATAATTCGAATCTACACTGATTAAAGAATGTCTCTACAAAATTTTAAGTGAAAATCTCAAGAACTGTTGAAGATATATCCGATTTATTGTGTCAGCATCAAGTGACGGCTGAAGGGCTTCTCAAACTTTAAACGCGTTTTTCTCTAAACATTTTTTTGCGAATGGCGGGCACGATAACTCAAAAACTAATAATCCAATCGGTTCCAAATTTTGCAACTTTTCTCTGGGAGTGTATAGCTCTCGTATGAACTAGGATAAAGCCAATCGGTGAAGATCTTCCTTATTTTTTAACTTGGTTTTTGGTAAAAAATCCGCGATTTTTCAAAAATATTTTTTCAAAGGGCCACCATTTTCTTAATTTTAGAGCGAAGTCAATAATTCTAGTTCATACCAGAGCCAGTCATGTACTCTTTCTAACACCGTTGGAATTTTCGGATTCCGATGTTCCAGTGAGGAGTTATCATGCCCGCCATCAAAAATAAGGACTTTTCTTTAATTACAAAAAACAACAACAAAACAATAACAAAATTTTTTTGTAAATTATTTTTCTTCTCTTTTAAATCTTCAATTATATATGTGCAAAGTTACAAACCTTAACAAGCATTGGTATTGATTTACCAGCCCATTGAAAATCTTGAAAAAATAAAATCGAGAATGCGGGGGGGTTCCCTTAAATAGATCCAGATTTTTGTGTGAAAAATTACAAAATTTTTATTCTACGGCGTATATATTTAGCCCTGAAGCACATAGACCCGAATAAAATATCCAATGGGATGGTTGGTCTTTAAATTAATACCAATTATATTGCTATATGTAAACCGATGTGATAAATATTTACAGGTGTCTACGTATTCTGATATTGAGTAGTAGTATTTAAATTTTACCTGCAGTTTCGGTTTTGGTCAAGGACGACGCCTATAATAATTGGTGACGTTGAGATAATATTTAGGAAGTGCCATGAACTGAAAACTTTTTTGTCAGATTTTCTAGGTTCTCTAGAGTCCATTATTATATCATCACATATTTTACACGGTGAAGGGAATGTGACCAAATACTTAGAACGGCTGTTAAGATTATTATGAATCAATATTCCGATGGTCAAATTAACCAAAACCTAGAGTGACAAAATTTTTATTTTATGGCGTAAATATTCACCTCGGGAAAGCAAAATTTGGAAAATATGCCAGGGTTAGACAGTGGAGCTGTTGAATTATTATCGGCCAGAAGCATAGACTTCAGTAGTAGTTGTGTAGGGTATCATATAGTCGGTTCCGTCCCACTATACTACTCCGCTCACTGGTTTTTATATATTTTCTTTCGATTTAATTACACCCTTTATTTCAATTATAGATATAGCTCCCGTATATATTTTCTTCCGATTTAACTATGCCCTTTACAGTGTATCATTTTTTTACAAGACTCTGTACTGCAGCATACCGATCAATTATCCTTCTAATCGAGCCAGATTTTCAAATAGCTCTTATACATAATTTTTTTATACAATAAGAATTTGCGGAATTAACTACTTCCCCATTTTTCATGTCTATTTACCCACATTACCTTCTCAACATATACAAAATGTTTTGTATTGAAAATTTAAACGTTTTCTTTTAAATTGCTATCCTTGCTATATGGCCTATTCTTCTGGCCATAGGCAATGAAAACCAAACCAACACAACAAGAACCAGTAAGGAAAGTAGTAAAAGGTAAGTATGTCGGACTGGGCCGACTAAATGCTATCCTTCACCAATTTGGGTATATTGTACACATGTATCCTAACAGACGACGCGTTTTTGTTATATATCTATATCTAAACCGATTACAGGGAAACTTGCCAGAGAACAATTTATATTACTTCAGTACGTTGTGTCAAGCGGCCTAGCTATGGATCTTTTCACGAAGCTTAGCAACATCATTCTAGACTTAATTCAGTACCCTATACCAAAATTCGTGCAAATCGAAATATATTTAGGGACTTTGGTGCACCAATTACATAAAATCGGACAAAAATATATATGAGAGCTATATCTAAATCTGAACCGATTTTCATAAAACTTAGCACACGTCATTCTTGCCTTAATTCAGTACGCTATAACCAATTTAGTGCAAATCGAATGATTTTCAGAGACTTTGGTTCAACAATTACCTTAAATCGGATGAAAATATATATGGAAGCTATATCTAAATCTGAACCGATTTTTACGAAACTTAGCACATATCATTCTAGACTTAATTCAGTACGCTATGCCAAAATTCGTGCAAATCAAAAGATTTCCAGGGACTTTAGTGGACTATTTACCTAAAATCGGGCGAAGCTATAAATGGGAGCCATATCTAAATCTGAACCGATGTTCACGAAACTTTGCACACATCATTCTAGACTTCATTTAGTACGATATGCCAAATTTCATGCAAGTCGGAAGATATATAAGGTCTTTGGTACACAATTTACCTTAAATCGGACTAAGATATATATGGGAGCTATATCTAAATCAGAACCGATTTTTACGAAACTTGGCAGATATCATTCTAGATTTTATTCATTACGCTGTGCAAAATTTCGTTAAAATCGAAAGATATATAGGGCCTTTGGTACACAATTTACCTTAAATCGGACGAAGATATACATGGGAGCTATATCTAAATCTGAACCGATTTTTCCAAATTTTAATAGGGTTCGTCCATCCAATTCGGATCATAAATGCGACCTGTACTTTGTTTACAATTTAACATGGACAGACGGACGTACTGACATACATAAATCGACTTAGAAAGTGATTATATGCATATTCTAAAAATAACAAGTAAGGAAAGTAGTAAAGTCGGACTGGGCCGACTATATGATACCCTTCACCACTTGTATGTTGTATGTATGTATGTATGTATGTATGTTGTACATATGTATCCTTACAATTGCATGTCAATGATCCCTCGAAGGAACATATTCATGTCCTTCTGCAACCTATGATAAACTTAATTTCATTCGGGCATATTTAAAGTCGTCTGCGTACCGTTTTATAGCAAAATTGATACACGATATTCAGGCACCCGTTCGAAATACATATGGAAGCTATGGCTGCATTTGCACCAATTTCAACAAAACGCAATATCGTCATAAAAGTCTCAATTTGATACGCTGCGCAATATTTCGTGTTAATCGGACAAACATTAGTAGTTTGGTGGTTGGAGCTATATCTTAATCTGAACCGATTTTCACGAAACTTAGCACACGTCATTATAGCCTTTATTCATTACGCTATGCTAAATTTCGTGCAAATCCAAACATATATAGGGACTTTGGTACACCATTTACCTTAAATCGGACGAAAATATATATATGGGACCTATATCTAAATCTGAACCGATTTTCAAAAAACTTAGCACACATCATTCTAGACCTAATTCATTACGCTGTGACAAATTTATTTGGTACACAATTTACCTTAAATCGGACGAACATATATATGGGAGCTATATCCAAATCTGAACCGATTTTCAGGAAACTTGACACACATCATTCTAGACCTAATTCATTACGCTGTACCAAATTTTGTTCAAATCGAAAAATATATAGGGACTTTGGTACACTATTTACCTCAAATCGCACGAAAATATATATGGGAGCTATATCTAAATGTGAACCGATTTTTCCCAATTTCAATAAGATTGGGCCAAATAAGTGACCTATGCCAAATTTCATCCAATTCGAATAATAAATGTGACCTGTAGTTTGTTTACAATTTAACATGGACGGACGGACATGCATAAATCGACTTAGAAAGTGATTCTATGCATATTCTTCAAAAGAAACCATGTGTCTATCTCGTTTCCTTTTGCCTGTTACAAACATATGCACAAAGACTCAGAGTGGTGAAGGGTATAAAAACTTGAAAACATATTGTTTGTTCTTATAGTGGGTATTTTTTCGTTATTCCCTAGTTTAATTTGTTTGTTTGTTTGTAAACAATCTTTTGTACTCTCAGTCCAAGCTTCTTTCCGCTTTCATTGACAAGAAATTTACAGTGTTTTGGTTCTGGTTCTCGTTCTGACTGTTGTTTTTGGCATTGTTTCTAAGTAAGGCAAGGTCAAAACAGTGTTAGCTTTTAATCCCTTGTCTGATGTGAAGGACGATTAAGACGAATGGAGCGGTGGCCCATTCATGGCAACATAAGACCCCCCCCCCCCCCCTCGCAAAAGTACTCAGTTAAGTGCCGACAACAACGACGTCATTTTGTTGTCAGTAAATTTGTTAACTGTTTATGAATGGGTTTCCCTTACGGCCTGAAGGTATATAACAGCAAAATAACAACTAGCAACAAATATAGCACAACAAAAACCGTGGAATGATGTACAAGAGCGCCAACTGCAGTCATTTATGAAGCCTCTGACCTGGAAGCAATTTAAAACTTAAAACAGGTAATACAAGAGCAGCAGTATAAAGTAGTTGGTGGGGAGCTGACAAGAGTCTAAGTAGCTAACAGGTATTCTACAGAGAGTAGACCCTCGACAGACTACATATAGAAAACTTTAAACTGACCCTTTAATAGAGGGTTTTCCTGAGGACTTATATAGAGGGAAATCTGCTAGCCGATTTTTATACCCTACACCACACTATAGTACAGGGTATTATGTTTGTAACAGGCAAACGGAAACGAGATAGACCACCTTTCTGAGTCGATTTATGCATGTCCATCCGTCCATCTGTCCGTCTGTTGATGTAAAATTGTAAACAAAGTACAGGTGGCATTAGAATTTGATTTGGATAAAATTTGGTACAACTCATTTATTTTGCCCAAGGGAAACCCTATTGAAGTTGGAGAAAATCGGTTCAGATTTGGATATAACTCACATATATATTTTCGTCCGATTTTTAGCAGGTGTTTTACAGACACAGGACTTCCCTATCTAGTAGACCTGTTAGAGAGTTTCTGTGTATAGAAAGGGGTTCCAAGGGGTTTCCAGTGAAAGGAGAACTATAGTAGGTTACTATACACAAAATACCTCTATTAGGTATTCTATAAAAAGAAGACTTTTAAAGAATCGTCTATATACTTAAAACTTAAACAGATCTTCCATAAACAGATGCCCTTTTCTGTAATCAGAAGAGCTCAAACCGGTATTTGTTTGTCAGGTCGTTTATAAAAAGAATGCCATAATATACACAGAAGAGACTTCTCAAGGTACAAGGGACTTATCAAGGTACAAGTTACTCTCAAAGGTACTTTCATTGAGTCTTCATGGGTTCTTCCATATTCAGAAGACCGCAAACCGGTCTCCCATAGTCAGTGGATCTTTAAGAGGACTTCTATACTTCTTCATGGGACCTCAATCAGGGCTTCTATAGTCAGGTCTTCCTGAAGGGCATTCCGTTGGTAGGTGAGGAGATCACTATACAAAGAAGACCTCTAACTGGAGTATCATATATAAAATATTTCTAATTGCTGTTCTATATAAAGAAAACTTGTAACCGGTCTTTTATAAACAAATGACCTCTAAAAGGTCTGCTCAAAGGCAATTAACAGGTGTTCGTGAAGAGTGTAAAATGTATTCCGTTGGTAGAGCACCTTTAACAGATATAATCTAGACAGAAGTCCTCAGAACAGGGCTATTCACGGGTCTTCCATACTCAGAAGACCTTAAAAAGTTCTTCCATAATCAGAAGACTTCAAACCGGCCTCCCACAATCCGAAAATCTTTAATAGGTGTTCTATCCACACATGACCTCTCACGGATGTTCTTTATGTAGAATACCTCTAACAAATAATTTATGAACAAAACTACTCTAACAGGTTCTCTATAGTCATACATCCTCAAATAAACCGTCTATACTCAAAACACTTCTAAATGGTCTTCCTGACAACTGCAAAACATATTTCGTTGCTAGGAGACCTTTAAAGGTCTACTATAGACAGAAGACCTCTATCAAAGAAGATCTCAAAAAGGTGTTCCATTTCTAGATGATCTCAAATTGGTGTTCTATAGAAGACTTGTAACGGGTCTTACATTGCCAGAAGACCTTTAACATGTCATCTATAGCTAGAAGACGTTTTAAAGGTATTTTAATTCATTCTTTGGAATAGAAGTCTAGCTTGGTCACATAGTCGTGTTTAGGGTTATCATCACTGTGGGTACACAAATATATTTCATACGTTTTTTTCTCAATTTCATTATTCTTATTTGTCTCTTTTGACGTTTATTTTTGCTTTGCTTTTATCGCCATATTCATGGTATCAGTGAAACATTGGATTTTAACGCGTTGTGGTATTTTTGCAAATTGAATTTTCCAGCTTGCCTCCCTGGCGAGCTGTTATTCATCTTTTTATCACCCCTTATGCGTTCTATGTACTGGGCTGTTGTTTCTTTTTATACCCTTCACCACACTGTGGTACAGGGTATTATGTCTTAGTGCATATGTTTGTAACAGGCAAAAATAATCGAGATAGACCCATGGTTCCTTTTGAGAATATGCATAGAATCACTTTCTGAGTCGATTTATGCATGTCCGTCTGTCCGTTTGTCCGTCCGTCCGTCTGTCCATGTATTTTTGTTAACAAAGTACAGGTCGCATTTATGATCCGATTTGGATGAAATTTGGCACAGGTCACTTAATTGGCCCAAGGACGAACCCTATTGAAATTGGAAAAAATCGGTCCACGTTTAGACATAGCTCCCATATAAGGGTACCACAAAATTTTGGGTATTTTGAGGTTCTTGAGCGCGTTTTTTAACTGAATTCGCTGAAATTTGGTACTTTGAGTTCTTATTGGGTAGCAAATCTCTCTATCAAAAATTATAAATAAAGGTCCATTTTTTCGGATAGCCCCCATATAAGATTACCCCCAATATACGGTATTTTGGGGGTTTTGATCGCATTTTCCGACCGAATTCGCTGAAATTTGGTACTTTGTGTTCTTATTGGGTAGCAAATCTCCCTACCAAAAATTATAAAAAACGGTCCATTTTTTCGCATAGCCCCTATATAAGGGTACCCCCAAATTTTCGGTATTTTGAGGTTCTTGAGCGCGTTTTTTAACTGAATTCCCTGAAATTTGGTACTTTGAGTTCTTATTGGGTAGCAAATCTCTCTATCAAAAATTATAAATAAAGGTCCATTTTTTCGGATAGCCCCCATATAAGATTACCCCCAATTTACGGTATTTTGGGGGTTTTGATCGCATTTTCCGACCGAATTCGCTGAAAATTTGTACTTTGTGTTCTTATTGGGTAGCAAATCTCCCTACCAAAAATTATAAAAAACGGTCCATTTTTTCGCATAGCCCCTATATAAGGGTACCCCCAAATTTTCGGTATTTTGAGGTTCTTGAGCGCGTTTTTTAACTGAATTCCCTGAAATTTTGTACATTGAGTTCTTATTGGGTAGCAAATCTCCCTACCAAACATTATAAATAAAGGTCCATTTTTTCGGAAAGCCCCCATATAAGGGCACCCCCAATTTTCGGTATTTTCGGGTTTTTGGGCTCGTTTTATAACTGAATTCGCTGAAATTTTGTACATTGGGTTCTTATTGGGTACCAAATTACTCCACTAAAAATTATAAATATAGGTCCAGTTTTTCTGGTAGTACCCATATAACGGTACCCCAAAATTTTTGGTATTTTGGGGGTTCTGATCGGATTTTTCGACCAAATTGACTGTAATTTAGTACGTCGAGTTCTTATTAGGTAGCACATCTCTCCACTATAAATTATAAATATTGGTCAATTTTTTCTGGTAGCCCCCAGGTTTTGAGGTTATTGAACCAAATTCTTTTTTCTGGTACAGGGTATTATGTTTTTGTGCATATGTTTGTAACATGCAAAAATAATCGAGATAGACCCATGGCTCCTTTCGAGAATATGCATAGAATCACTTTTTGAGTCGATTTAAGCACGAAATTTGGCACCGCGTAGCAAATTAGGTCTAGAATGATGTGTGTAAAGTTGCCTGAAAATCGGTTCAGATTTATATATAGCTCCCACATATACTTTCGTCAGATTTAATGTAAATGGTGCACCAAAGTCCCTATATATCTTTCGATTTGCACGAAATTTGGCACAGCGTAACAAATTAGTCTAGAATGATGTGTGTTAAGTTTCCTGAAATCGGTTCAGATTTAGATATAGCTTCTATATCTGACTAAATGAAGAATTTAGTATCGGTTGCAGAATGACTTGTTTATGGTTCCAATTTCATTTTACTGGTCCTTTAAAAATGCGACTTCTGTTAGGATTCATCTGTTGATTATACTCAAAGTGGTGAAGGGTATCATATAGTCGGCCCCGTCCGACTTTACTACTTTCCTTACTGGTTTGTATATTTGGCTTTACGGAACGATGCTACAGAATTGTAAAGGAAATAGGGTACCAACAATGTGTTTTAATTTTAAATAGAATGTAATTTGGGAAATTTTCGTATGTGGATGATGTTCACCCATTAGTAACACACATGTGGGTAGAATCAAAAAAAAAAAAAATCTGAGTGTCACCCTCACTCCTACAACATGGACCTAAATCCTATATTGTTACAACCGTTTACCTATAAACATGTATAATCGGAAGGTAAATCCTATGTTGGGCTTATCTGCAAATGTAGACTACAATCAATGCAATCACAGACCCTATGGACAATCTACCTAGTCATTCGAGTTCCAAAGAGGTTTAGACCAACAACAATACAAACTCGTCAGATGGATAGATGAAGTGAAAATCGATAGAAAGTCGACATTTTAATCAATGGCTAAAATCGAAAAGTCAAAAAATATAATTTTTGGCTAGACACAAAAATCGTATCCCGGTACCTAAAACTTTTCATTATAGTGGAGGTTTTAGACATCTTTGGAGACTTACAAATAATTTAAATTACCATGGTTACTTCATATTTTTCGGTTCTATTATTTTTCAAAATATTCTTCAACTTGTTTCATCATGTGTTCAAACTGACTCCGACTGAGACGCCTCCAAAAAACTGGTTTCTGAACAATAAACAGCATCACCATCAATTCCACATTTTGGCCGACCATGAAAGCTTGCATTATAATGGTCCGTCCGTCCGTCTGTCCGTCTGTCCGTCCATGTATTTTTGTAAACAAAGTACAGGTCGCATTTATGATCCGATTTGGATGAAATTTGGCAGAGTTCCCTTATTTGGCCCAAGGACGAACCCTATTGAAATTGGAGAAAATCGGTTCAGATTTAGATATAACTCCCATATATAGTTTCGTCCAATTTAATGTAAATGGTGTACCAAAGTCCCTGAAAATCATTTGATTTGCACGAAATTTGGTATAGCCTACCGAATTAGGTCTAGAATGATGTGTGCTAAGTTTCGGTAAAATCAGTTCAGATTTAGATATACCTCCCATATATAGTTTCGCCCGATTTTAGGTAAATATTGCATAGCGTATTGAATTAAGTCGTGAATGACGTGTGCTAAGTTTCGTGAAAATCGGTTCAGATTACGATATAGCTCCCATATATATTTTTGTCGCTTTATGGTAAATGGTGCTCCAAAGTCCCTAAATAGCATTCGATTTGCACGAAATTTTGCATAGCGTACTGAATTGAGCCAAGAATGATGTGTGCTAAGTTTCGTAAAAATCGGTTCAGATTTACATATACCCCCATATATAATTTCAATCGATTTATTGTAAATGGTGCACCAAAGTGCCTATATATCTTTCGATTTATACGAAATTTGGTATAGCCTACTAAATTAGGTCTAGAATGATGTGTGCTAATCTCTAGCAAGTTTGCTTCAAATTGGTTCAGATATAGATATATCGTAGCTTCCATATCGACTTATTTATGTTAATTGTACACCAAATAATCAATAGGAGGTGTCTGATTGAGATTAAATTTTAAACAGTGCAGCATACCGAATAGCGTATGTCAAGTTTTCTTTAAATCTGTCCCACTGTGCGCAAACGACTCTAAACTTGCCCAAATGAAATGAAATTTAGCATAGGTTCCAGAAAGACATAAAAATCACATATTTAAGTTCGTTCAATTTCATGTCAAAATTCCTTCAAAAAGGCGAAGTCTTTTCGGATACATATGTAGAATATACCCAAAGTGGTGAAGGATATCATATAGTCGGCACAGTCCGACTTTACTACTTTCCTTACTGGTTAGTTTTTTGTCCAATGAATTGTATTTTTCAAAAATCGACCAATTTTGGAGATATTGTCAGATTCTGCCATGTACGAAATTATATTCGTGTACTCTATCAATAGAGTAACACCACGGTTGTCCTAACTCTCGTGTTCAGATTGAGAATTTGAGTGTCTTAGAATACCGAAGAAACAAAGAAGCTAATAACATGTAACGAAGGTCATCGGTGGATCGGAATCTTTCGTAAAGACCTGATATTTCAAAAAGATTAAGCGGGCAATTCATGGAGTGTGAAATACATTTTTAATGAAAATTTTCTGTATTTTTATATTTTCACATAGACTCCATACAAATTGCTCTCCTATTTTACTCGTAAATACAAAAAAAAAAGGATGGTATTATAGGCCTCTTATATTAAAAGAAGAGACCCACAAGGGCGTGATGGATGCCGTCAATAAATATGCCGTCAAAACGTAGACCGAATCAATCTGACTAGCTGCGATTTCAAGCGGATTTAAATAAAGCCAGAATTTTTGTCTTCAAAGATCAAAGAAGCACTGAGAAAATTATTGGCTAGTTCAAACTAAGCTGATCAGCAACTACAAAAAGCAACGGTTTTGGTCAGAGGTTAAGATAGCGAGTTATGACAAAACACATTCTCGTAGTCTTTGGTCTGCTGAACAAGACACTGCTCAGTGAAAAAAGTCGGAAAGAAATTGAAGAAGGGAGTCTCTTTATGGTAGGCTTTGGAGTGGTTGCCAATTCCAAAACTACCACTAAGGCCTACTACGTGTAGGCACTGTAAACAGCACAACACATGATCATACGTCAAACAGTACTGAGTAAGTTTATGGTAAAAAAATTAAACATCAATATCAGACAACTGACTTCCGATTCCGTTTACAAAACCTATATTAGTTAGACACTCCATAATTAGTTAGATACTCCATAAAAAATATATTTTAGGAATCAGAGTAAAATTATTTGTCGATTTTACGGTATACGTCCCATTGCAACATTTTAAAGGTTTTAACTGTATTTTCAAATCAAAGACGTGTAAATAATTTTCCATATAGGAAACCAGTAAGGAAAGTAGTAAAGTCGGACGGGGCCGACTATATGATACCCTTCACCACTGTGGGTATATTAAACAGGACTATTAACATGAAATTGGATGAAATAAAATATGTGATATTTATATAAATGTAAATCTACTTAGATCTATCCATAAAGTATGTAAATCGACTTCAAACAAATATAAATACGTCATCCGTTGGGCTATGTCTGTACTTCTAGAAAACGCAACTACGTAATTCTATGCTCAATTTTGTAAGTTGTGCAAAATTTGATTTGATATGACTAACATGTGGAGTTTGATGCCCAATTTACTTGAAATCGGGAGAAAATATATATGGAAGCTCTATCCAAATATTAAGCGATTTCAAACAAACTTGTCACAGGTTAAGTTATACTAATTTCAGAAAGTTTTGTTCCTATCAGCCTATTGGTTCCTTGGTGCGTCAATTACTTAAAATCAATCTATTCGTGCAAATCGAAGGACAAATAGGGACTTTGGTGCACCATCTATATTAAATCGGACGAAACTATATATGGGAGCTATATCTAAATCAGCACCGATTTTCTCGAAACTTGGCAGACATCACTCTAGGCTTATTTCAGTACGTTATGCCAAATTTCGTGCAAATCGAAAGATATATAGCGACTTTGGTGCACCATTTACATGAACTCGGACGAAACTATATATGGGAGCTATATCTAAATCTGGACCGACTTGGTAGACACCATTCTAGGCTTAATTCAGTACGTTATGCCAAATTTTGTGCAAATCGAAAGATATATAGGGACTTTGGAGCACCATTTAAATGAAATCGGACGAAACTATATATGGGAGCTATATCTAAATCTGGACCGATTTTCTCGAAACTTGGCAGACATCATTCTAGGCTCAATTCAGTACGTTATGCCAAATTTCGTGCAAATCGAAAGATATATAGCGACTTTGGTGCATCATTTACATGAAATCGGAGCTATATAGAAATCTGGACCGATTTTCTCGAAACTTGGCAGACATCTTTCTAGGCTCAATTCAGTACGTTATGCCAAATTTCGTGCAAATCGAAAGATATATAGCGACTTTGGTGTACCATTTACATGAAATCGGACGAAACTATATATGGGAGCTATATCTAAATCTGGACCGATTTTTACGAAACTTGGCACACATCAGACCTAAATGATTAGGCTGTACCAAATTTCGTGCAAATCGAAAGATATATAGGGACCGTTTACATTAAATCGGTTAAATATATATATGGGAGCTATATCTAAATCTGAACCGATTTTTCCCAATTTCAATAGGGTTCGTCCTTGGGCCAAATAAGTGACCTGTGCCAAATTTCATTCAAATCGGATCATAAATGCGACCTGTACTTTGTTTACAATTTAACATCTACAGGCGGACAGACGGACGGACGGACGGACGGACGGACATGCATAAATCGACTCAGAAAGTGATTCTATGCATATTCTCAAAAGGAACCATGTGTCTATCTCGTTTCCTTTTGCCTGTTACAAACATATGCACAAAGACATAATACCCTGTACCACAGAGTGGTGAAGGGTATAAAAATGCGTAAAATTATATTAAAAGAAGAGACCCACAAGGCCGTGATGGATGCCGTCAATAAAAAGATCGTATAGCACCTACAGCAAGAAGACCCAATCAAACTGACTAGCTGCGATTTCAAGCGGATTTAAATAAAGCCAGAATTTTAATATTCAAAGATCAAAGAAGCCCTGAGAAAACTAGTGGCTTGTTTTCTCACATCATTGTGTCCATAGGCGAGCTGATCAGAGGTTGAGATAGTGAGTTATGACACAAAACATTCTCGTAGTCTTTGGTTTGCTGAACAAGACACTGCTCAGTGAAGAAGTGGGAAAGAAATTGAAGGCGGAATTCGACTTGTGGTAGGTTTTGGACTGAATGCCAATGGCAAGTATGACCAAAACTAAGGCCAAGGCCTACTACGTGTAGGCACTGTAAACAGCAAAACCTTTTTTAGTTAGACACTCCATAATTAGTTAGATACTCCATAAAAATATATTTTAGGAATCAGAGTAAAATTATTTGTCGATTTTACGGAATACGTCCCATTGCAACATTTTAAAGGTTTTAACCGTATTTTTAAATCAAAGAGGTGTAAATCATTTTCCATATAATATCATGTTTTCACATAGACAAAATATATATATATATATATTGCTGTTCCATTTGATTCGGTTACTTTTTCCAACCGAGGTGAATCCTAATTTTTGGTGATAGCAATATTTCTCAACACAAATTTTAACATAGATCCCACATAAATTGCATATCGCTCCTCCTAAGAGACGACCGAGGCTTGGTATTGTAACATCACAACAAATGTTCTTCTTGTTCGTTGTTTGATTTCGTATTTCCTACCTTTGGGTCATTCTTGTTATAGTGGAATCGGACTATTGAACCTTAAAGCTAGAAGGGATTAATCTCGTTAATCTCGATTAATCTTTAGATGATACGATTTGATATTCTAGTACTCCACCTGAATTTTTCACTTTATGAAAAAACATTTTTTCATAACCCCATTGTTTTTCGTAGCAACCTTTTGCAAATTTTCGACTATTCTATTTTGTGTTGTTGCAATTTTTACTGTTGTTGTTAACGTTTGTATTTTAGAATGACATTTACTTTTACATGGGAAAATTGCATTCATTTATGTTTTCGTTACCATGCGATGTTATTGTTGTTGCTGCTCCTGTCATTGAGCAGCAACATTTCTTTTGATACCCTATAAGTGTCATCAGTAAGGTTTGTTTGTAACAACAACAGCAGCAACAAACAGCGACACACCATCACCATTGCCAGCAACCGAGCAATTTGACACACCCATTGCCATGGCCAACACATTCAGATGTGGAACAGATAGGGAATAAATGGAATTCATATGCCTTGTCATGCTTGAATCCTTTCCTCAATTCGGTTGGAAGAGAGGGATAGCGAAGTGATATCCTCTCCTATGGCAGCTGATTTTAAGCCTATATATTGAAAACAATTTTTCGGTTTTGTTTTGAGGACACTTTTGATTTTCATCCTTTTTTGAGGAAAAGGTAATGGGTGTGCAGCTTTTTGTGTAACAAAGAGCCATTTTTCCAAATTGCACTTTTATTATGAGATCTTCTTATAGTTTTGTTTGTGGTAGTGGTGGAGGTTATCAGACCGAAAAAAATAAATAAACAAAGCCACGTTTGCAGGGCAGTCACAGGAGTCATTCCTCCAGCGGGTAAAGGCATCACATGCAACAAACAGTTCATTGCAACATTCACAGTTGTTGAGCGAAAGTACAAAAACGTGTGGAACATGATAACATTGTAGACCTGTGTGTGTGTAAAAAAGTGGCAAATGATAAAAAAGCGGAAGGAAGTGTCTATTATTGGCCCGTTTTCTTTTTTTGTTGCTTTGTTCGAAAGCCAAAAAGCAATCATCATTGCGAAAAACCGACTTTCAGGCCAGAACATTGAAACATATGGCTGAGCACACACGTTCAAATAACCTATATCCGACTTTATGTTTCAAATTGCTTTAAGTGACCAAGGGCAACAAAGTGTGGAAACAAACAAGTGAAAAAGCGTTAAGTTCGGCCAGGCCGAACTTTGAATACCCTCCACCATAGATATACTGACAGGTAGTTGAAATGAAAATAAAGGGAACATAGCAAAAAGTGACCTTTCTACAAACTGATTATGTAAACCATAGTGTACACCAAATAAAAAATTCAGCAATTTTTATTGAATATTTATACCCTCAGCCTTATGGCTAATGAGGGTGTATACACTTTGATGCAGTGAAAATGTGCCTCGTCGAAATATTGGTTCTACACCCCACGTTTTTTTGGACCAAATCCATTTCAGAATATTTTGATTTCATCCAAACTTTGCCTATATTATTATTTATTCCAAACCCGGTCCACTATTTCTGGTACGTCCCACACAGAGGCTAGGATAAATCCGGGCTATAGTTCATATATAGTACCTTGTCTAACCTTACCTTCTATCCTCCGCAGGTGAAATGATTACAACAGAGTCTTAGAACCAAACCCAAAACGTAGAACAAATCATTTCTCACGGTGAAAATGTGCCTCATCGAAATATTGGTTCAATATCACATGTTTTTTGGACCAAATCCGTTTCAGAAAACTTTGATTTCATCCCATATTATTTCTTCCAAACTTAGTTCAAGTCCGAATTTGGGGAATATCGGGACATGCCTTCTGGTACCTCCAACACAGGGGCTACGGCTAAGCCTAAATACGGGCTATATTCACATATAGTTCATTATCGAACCGTATGTTCTAGTTTTTGTATCTCGATATCCTTCGCAGGTGAAATGATTACATCAGAGAGTTAGAACCAAACCCAAAACGCGGAAAAATCAGATAATTATTTTAATATAAACTAGATCTATCCATAAAATATGTAAATCGCCTTCAAACAAATATAAATAGGTCATCCGTTGGGCTATGTCTGTACTTCTAGAAAATGCAACTACGTAATTCTATGCTTAATTTTGTAAGTTGTGCAAAATTTGATGTCAATCTGACTACATGAGGAGTTTGATGCCCAATTTACTTGAAATTGGGCGATAATATATATGGAAGCTCTATCCAAATATTAAGCGATTTCAAACAAACATGTCACTGGTTAGGTTATAGTAATTTCAGAACGTTTTGTTGCTATCAGCCTATTGGTTCCTTGGTACGTCAATTACTTAAAATCAATCTATAATAAAAGGGAGCTATATATAAATCTGGACCGATTTTCACGAAACAAGGCAGACATCACTCTAGGCTCAATTCAGTACGTTATGCCAAATTTCGTGCAAATCGAAAGATATATAGCGACTTTGGTGCACCATTTACATGAAATCGGACGAAACTATATATGGGAGCTATATAGAAATCTGGACCTTGTCAGACATCTATCTAGGCTCATTTCAGTACGTTATGCCAAATTTCGTGCAAATCGAAGGATATATAGGGACTTTGGTGCAACATTTATATGAAATCGGACGAAACTATATATGGGAGCTATATAGAAATTTGGACCGATTTTCTCGAAACTTGGCAGACATCTCTCTAGCCACATTTCAGTACGTTATGCCAAATTTCGTGCAAATTAATGGATATATAGGAACTTTGGTGCACCATTTATATTAAATCGGACGAAACTATATATGGGAGCTATATCTAAATCTTGACCGATTTTCACGAAACTTGGTAGACATCATTCCAGACTCAATTCAGTACGCTATGCCAAATTTCGTGCAAATCGCAATATATATGTGGACTTTGGTGCATCATTTACATGAAATCGAACGAAACTATATATGGGAGCTATATCTAAATCTGGACTGATTTTCACGAAACAAGGCAGACATCTCTCTAGGCTCATTTCAGTACGTTATGCCAAATTTTGTGCAAATCGAAAGATATATAGCGACTTTGGTGCACCATTTACATGAAATCGGACGAAACTATATATGGGAGCTATATAGAAATCTGGACCTTGTCAGACATCTATCTAGGCTCATTTCAGTACGTTATGCCAAATTTCGTGCAAATCGAAGGATATATAGGGACTTTGGTGCAACATTTATATGAAATCGGACGAAACTATATATGGGAGCTATATAGAAATTTGGACCGATTTTCTCGAAACTTGGCAGACATCTCTCTAAGCTCATTTCAGTACGTTATGCCAAATTTCGTGCAAATTAATGGATATATAGGAACTTTGGTGCACCATTTATATGAAATCGGACGAAACTATATGGGAGCTATATCTAAATCTTGACCGATTTTCACGAAACTTGGTAGACATCATTCCAGACTCAATTCAGTACGCTATGCCAAATTTCGTGCAAATCGCAAGATATATGTGGACTTTGGTGCATCATTTACATGAAATCGAACGAAACTATATATGGGAGCTATATCTAAATCTGGACCGATTTTCTCGAAACTTGGCACACATCATTCTGGACCTAACTCAGTACTCTGTGCCAAATTTCATGCAAATCGAAAGATATATAGGGACTTTGGTGCTCCATTTACCTTAAATCGGACGAAACTATATATGGGAGCTATATCTAAATCTGAACCGATTTTCTCGAAACTTGGCACACATCATTCTGGAGCTCATTCAGTACTCTGTGTTAAATTTCATGGAAATCGAAAGATATACAGGGACTTTGGTGCACCATTTACTTTAAATCTGACGAAACTATATATGGGAGCTATATCTAAATCTGAACCGATTTTCTCGAAACTTAGCACACATCATTCTAGACTTAATTTAGTACGCTATGCCAAAATTTGTGCAACTCGAAAGATATATAGGGACTTTGGTGCTCCATTTACCTTAAATCGGACGAAACTATATATGGGAGCTATATCTAAATCTGATCCGATTTTCTCGAAACTTGGCACACATCATTCTGGAGCTCATTCAGTTCTCTGTGTTAAATTTCATGGAAATCGAAAGATATACAGGGACTTTGGTGCACCATTTACCTTAAATCGGATGAAACTATATATGGGAGCTATATCTAAATCTGAACCGATTTTCTCGAATCTTAGCACACATCATTCTAGACTTAATTTAGTACGCTCTGCCAAAATTTGAGCAACTCGAAAGATATATAGGGACTTTGGTGCTCCATTTACCTTAAATCGGACGAAACTATATATGGGAGCTATATCTAAATCTGATCCGATTTTCTCGAAACTTGGCACACATCATTTTACACTTAATTCAGTACGCTGTACCGAAATTCGTGCAAATCGGATGATTTTCAGGGACTAAAGTCCTCAAATCGGACAAAAATATATATGGGAGCTATATCTAAATCTGAACCGATTTTTCCCAATTTCAATAGGGTTCGTCCTTGGGCCAAATAAATGAGCCGTGCCAAATTTCAGCCAAATCGGATAATAAATGCGACCTGTACTTTGTTTACAATTTAACATCAACAGACGGACGGACGGACGGACAGACATGCATAAATCGACTCAGAAAGTGATTCTATGCATATTCTCAAAAGGAACCATGGGTCTATCTCGATTCCTTTTGCCTGTTACAAACATATGCACAAAGACATAATACCCTGTACCACAGTGTGGTGAAGGGTATAAAAATGCTGTACAAAACCCGTAAGGAAAGTAGTAAAGTGGGAATGGGCCGACTATATGATACCCTTCACCACTTTGGGTATATTTTACATATGTGTCCTAACAGACGACGCGTTTTGTTATAAATCTATATCTGAACTGATTTCAGGGAAACTTGCCAGCGACAAATTTATATAACATCAGTACGTTGTGTCAATCGGACTAGCTATGGATCTGTTCACGAAGCTTACCAAAATTCGTGCAAATCGAAAGATTTATAGAGTCTTGAATGTACCAATTGCCTTAAATCGGATGAAAATACATATGAGAGCTATATCTAAATCTGAATCGATTTTCACGAAACTTGGCAGACATAATTCTCAATCTTATTCATAACTCTCTGCCAAATATCGTGCACATCGAAGGATTTTCAAGGACTTTAGTGGACTTTTTACCTAAAATCGGGCGAAGCTATACATGGGAGCTATATCCAAATCTGAACCGATTTTAACGAAACTTTGCACACATCATTCTAGACTTAATTTAGTACGCTGTGCCAAATTTCGTGCAAATCGAAAGATATATAGGGACTTTGGTACACAATTAACCTTAAATCGCACAAAGATATATATGGGAGCTATATCTAAATCTGAACCGATTTTAACGAAACTTGGCAAACATCATTCTAGACCTTATTCATTACGCTGTGCCAAATATCGTGCAAGTCAAAAGATTTCCAAGGACTTTAGTGGACTATTTACCTAAATACAAGCGAAGTTATGTATGGGAGCTATACCTAAACCTGAACCGATTTTCTCAAAACTTCACACGTCATTCTAGACTTAATTCTGTACACTATGCCAAAATTCGTGCAAATCAAAAGATATCCAGGGACTAAAGTGGACTATTTACCTAAAATCGGGCGAAGCTATATATGGGAGCTATAACTAAATCTGGACCGATTTTCACGAAACTTTGCACAAATGATTCTAGACTTAATTTAGTAAGCTGTGCCAAATTTCGTGCAAATCGAAAGATATATAAGGACTTTGGTACACCATTTACCTTAAATCGGACGAAGATATATATGGGAGCTATATCTAGATCTGAACCGATTTTCACGAAACTTTGTACACATCATTCGTGACCTTATTCATTACGCTGTGCTAAATTTCGTGCAAATCGAAAGATATATAGGGACTTTGGTGCACCATTTGCCTTAAATCGGACGAAAATATATATGGAAGCTATATCTAAATCTGAACCGTTTTTCCCAATTTCAATAGGGTTCGTCCTTGGCCCAAACAAATGAGCTGTGCCAAATTTCATGCAATTCGGATCACAAATGCGATTTGTATTTTGTTTACAATTTAACATGGACAGACGGACGGACATACATCGACTTAGAAAGTGATTCTATGCATATTCTCAGAAGGAACCATGGGTCTATCTCGAATTCTTTTGCCTGTTACAAACATATGCACAAAGAAATAATACCCTGTGCCACAGTGTGGTGAAGGGTATAAATATTGGCAATTTCTTTTTAGCGATTGATTTTTTTTTTGTGTTCGTCACCCTTCTGTTTTCATAAACACTCGAATATGAAAAAGTTTTTTCTTCGTGGTAGATATTTTAGTCTGAAGCTTTTTGTTGGTTTCCTCTTTTTGCTCACACATATCCCGGCGTTTGCTTTTGACATTAACAATCACCACTTTCAAATAATCTACGAGCATTTTTCCCTTTTCTTTATACCCTTCACCACACTGTGGTACAGGGTATATATATGGTGCGTCAATTACTTAAAATCAATCTATAATAAAAAGGGCTATATCTATCTAAATCTGGACCGATTTTCACGAAACTTGGCAGACATCATTCTAGACCTAAATGATTAGGCTGTACCAAATTTCGTGCAAATCGAAGGATATATAGGGACTGTGGTGCACCATATAAGTAAAGTCGGACGAAAATACATATAGGAGCTATATATAAATCTGAACGGATCTTCACGAAACGTAGAACACATCATTCTAGACTCAATTCAGTACGCTATGCAAAATTTCGTGCAAATCGAAAGCTATTTAGGGACTTTGGAGCACCAATTACCTTAAATCGGACAAAAATATATATGAGAGTTATATTTAAAGCTGAACCGATTTTCAAGGAACTTAGCACACATCATTCCAGAATCAATTCAGTACGCTATTCAAAATTTCGTACAAATCGAAAGCTATTTAGGGACTTTGGAGCACCATTTACCTTAAATCGGACAAAAATATATACGGGAGCTATATCCAAATCTGAACCGATTTTCAAAAAACTTAGCACACATCATTCTAGGCGCTGTGCCCAATTTCGTGCAAATCGAAAGATATTGAGGGACTTTGGTGCACCACTAACCTAAATCGGACGAAAATATATATGGGAGCTATATCTAAATCTGAACCGATTTTAACGAAACTTAGCACAGATCATTCTGGGCTTAATTAAGTACGCTGTGCCGAATTTCGTGCAAATCGAAAGATATTTAGGGACTTTGGTGCACCATTTACCTTAATTCTATATCTAAATCTGAACCGATTTTAACGAAACTTAGCACAGATCATTCTAGGCCTAATTAAGTACGCTGTGCCGAATTTCGTGCAAATCGAAAGATATTTAGAGACTTTGGTGCACCACTTACCTTAAATCGGACGAAAATATATATGGGAGCTATATCTAAATCTGAACCGATTTTCACGAAACTTAGCACACATCATTCTGGGCTTAATTCAGTACGCTGTGCCAAATTTCGTGCAAATCGAAAGATATTGAGGGACTTTGGTGCACCACTTACCTTAAATCGGACGAAAATATATATGGGAGCTATATCTAAATCTGAACCGATGTTTCCCAATTTCAATAGGGTTCTTCCTTGGGCCAAATGAATCAGCTGTGCCAAATTTCATCCAATTCGAATAATAAATGCGACCTGTACTTTCTTTAAAATTTAACATGGACACACAGACGGACGGACGCATATTCTCAAAAGGAACCATGTGTCTATCTCGTTTCCTTTTGCCTGTTACAATCATATGCTCAAAGACATAATACCCTGTAACACAGTTTGGTGAAGTTTAAAAAAACCAAAATCTTATTTCATTTTTTAGGTTACAGATAACATGACTCTTTTCCCCATTCGCTACAAACATTGCAAACCCGGACCCCAGGGCCGCCCCTCTGGCAACGTCGTTGATACAAGACATGCTAATTTATACAATATCCTGTAGATAGAAAGACATAGCATCTTTGGAAGACCATTGGGATCGGGCCAACCTTACAATTTTATCTCAATCTGAACTGAATTCAACGAATCTTCACATACATCAGCCTGGACGTAATTCAGTACTCTGTGCAAAATTTTGTTATAATCTGACAAATGTTGAAATTTTGGGCATCATTCACATCAAATTGGAGAAAACTATATATGGGAGCTATATCAAAATCTGATTTTCTCCAATTGCAATAGGGTTCGTCCTTGGACTAAAAAACACTCTAGAAAAATGACCTCAAACTAGCTGGACCCGTGGCACTTCGCTGCCCCCACTAAAGGTCAAAACGATGGAATGCGTAACTGACTTAGAATTTTTAAACTTATAGCATTATTGTCATGAGAAAAAAACCGTAACTCAAGTGGCAGTGTTTTTTAGCCAAATGACATTTTTCCAAAGTAAACATGTTTTCACAAACTGAAAAAAACAATAAGGAAAGCAGTAAATTCGGATTGGGCCGACTATATGATACCCCTCACCACTTTAGGTATATTCTACATATGTATCCTAACAGACGTCGCCATTTGAAGGAACATTGACATGAAATTGAACGAACATTAATATGTGAAATTTATCTATATCTAAACCGCCTAACATCAATCCCTACACATGTCATTCTCCAACCTATGCGAAATTTTGTAAATCGATTTAAAGCAAACTTTGCACACGCTATTTAGTATGTTGCTCGGTTTAAAATTTAATCTCAATCAGACATCCATTGATTACATGGATACATACATTTACCATGAATAGGTCGAAATTATGTATGGAAGGTATGCTATATCTATACCTGAACCGAACTCAAGGAAACTTTTCACGAAATTTTGCTACACTATTTTAGATTAAATTCGTGCAAATAGTTTATATAGAGGCTTTATTGCACCATTTACATAAAATCGGATTTTCACGAAACTTTGCACACATTATTCTAGACTTAATTCAGTCCACTATGCCAAAATTCGTGCAAATCGAATGATTTTCAGGGGCTTTTGTGCACCATTTACCTAATTTCGTGCAAATCGAAAGATGTATATGGACTTTGGTGCACCATTTACATAAAATCGGACGAATATGTATATAGGATCTATATCTAAATGTGAACCGATTTTCACCAATTTCAATAGGGTCCTTGGCCAAATAAATGAGCTGTGCCAAACTTCATCCGAATCGGATTGTAAATGCGACTTTTACTTAGTTTACAATTTAACATCAACAGACGGACGGGCATGCATAAATCGACTCAGAAAGTTATTCTATGCTTATTCTCAAAAGGAACCATGGGTCTGTCTCGATTTCTTTTGCCTGTTACAAACATATGCACAAAGCGAAGGGTATACAGATGGCAAATGTGTGTACAGTACTAATTTGTGTATACAGTCCACATTATTCAAATCGCTACGTACTCGAATTGTATGAATTCTGTCATCAGTATCACTTTTTTGATCAGATATTTCCACCTTTATCATTTTCATAAAAACAAATTGGGAATTGGCAACATCTAGATAAAGGTGGTTTGTGAACTTAATAAACATCTGTGGTTTGTATATTTACTAAAACTTTGCCATGATTGTCAATTCCAATTCTTTGCTATAATGGCTAATTCTGATCTAAAAAAGGGGCAATTTATATGGGGGCTACTGTTTCCCTGCCCCCATCAAGAAATTAAGTACCCTATGTTACCACAAATGCACTCAAAAATCGACTGTGAAAATTTCATGAAAATCCGTTCAGTAGTTTAGGAGTCTATAGGTAACACTGATCAAACAAACAAACAGAAATTGATTTTTCTATATATATATATATATATATAGATATATAACTGTACTATAGCCCATTATTCTCTTTATTTGTAGAAAAACTCATCCAGGCAACGTTGGGGAGTTTTTATACATAATGTCTAGAAAAACAAAGATAAACCCCCTGCAATGCTCAATTGAAGGTAACCTAACAATTTAGCTTGATAATTTTCTAATTATTTTCCACATATTTTAAAATGTTACATATCCACGTTTATATTTTCTCTTTTTAGGTATGTTCTATTCTATAATCTAAAACAACATAGACGTAAGTACGCCCAGATATGCCCTCGTTCAAATCGTTTATTTCAAAGTGCCATAAACGCGTTATCGTAACACTATCCATCAAATTGAAAAACCTTTAACGATTTCAAACCTTTAACAAGATTTTCATTTAATTTTTAGTACCAAAAGTAAAGCAGCTTATTTTTATGGACCACAACAATAATGGTTTCCCCATAGTTGCCAACAATTCACCTGATTCCACTTCCTTCTCCTGTGCTTAAAAGAGAGCGGTTGATGTGGTTGGTGTTGGTGTTGTTCTCCGTTAGGATTACTGTGCGTAAAGAGATTTCTGTGCGTTCTATTTTGTGACCTACAGGCATCTCAGGCAAGAGTGTTAAAGGCAGTTTTTGCCATCGCTTAGTATCAGTGTCGGTTTCCTGACTTGGTAGGGCATTCCTTCCTGTTTTTTTTTGTCCTGTGAAAACATTTTATGGCAGCAAATTTTTATTTTATTTCCTTTGCCTGTAAGTGTGTGCGTCCTGGTTTTGCACACAAATTTACAACTGCGTTCAACAAGAGCGCGAATTTTAATATATTTATAGTTGTTGCGGTGGTAGTACAAAAACGGAATGCATTTTCTGAGAAGATGGCAAACCCCCATGAATTCATTTCTGGGTTGGATTTTTTGTTTTCATTTCCCAGCAATTTTTTCTTTGCTCACCAGAAAACTATGTTGTTTTGCAGGTGTTAAGGCCGTTTTTGTTTGGTTTTCATTTATTTGGGCTGAGCCAAAACGTAGAATGATGATAACTGCTTAAAGTTTAGAGCTGGATATAATAAAAAAAGTAATGGGAACAATTCTTTTGTTAGCTGGAGAAATATGCAGTGGGTTTTCCCACTCGCTTTTCTCATTTTTTTCTCATTTTCCTGATTAAATATATAATTTTTATTCAACAGAAATGAGAAAACATAAGTTTTCACAAAATGCTTCGTGATATTTATACAGCTGGCTCTCAGTACAAGGATCACCGCGTTAAAGGTAAACGTTTCAAGTATTTATTTAAGTAAGGTGGGAAAATATAGGTCGGAAATTCTGCGTTTATACATGTGTTATACAAATATTATTCTTGTGTTTTTTTGTTTTTGGTAAGAATTTTAATTACAAACGCCACGGATTTACACCTCTTCCGAGGGTGAAATATGTAAATCATGTTTAATATGCGCTGTATACCAAAGCTTTGTTATAGGAAGCATATGCGCGTATAGGGATTTGTTCGCAGAGAATAGTGTATACCTGAAATGGAAGAAAGTACACAGTGGATATCAGTGAACAAAGTGGACTCAGATTTAAAGGTAATACCGAGGATACGTATTTGGTAAAATAAACATCTATAGAAAATAACTCAAAGAGTAGAGCAAATGTTAAATTTATCCGATACAAGAAATCTTCCAAGCAACACGTATTTATAGGAAAATATTTTCCAATTCTCTTTGCGAAAGTATGGCATGTCGAGCCTATCAGCAATGATTCGAAATACGATGTTGGTTTCTCCGTAAAGCCGGGCGTTGGTAGTTTATGTGATCTTAGATTCCTAATTAAGCCCTTTAATATTTTTATACCGTTCGCCACACTGTGATACAGAGTATTATGTGCATATGTTTGTAACAGGTAAAAGGAATCGAGATAGACCCATGGTTCTTTCTGAGAATATGCATAGAATCACTTTATGAGTCGATTTATGCATGTCCGTCTGTTCATGTATTTTTGTGAGCAATGTACAGGTCGCATTTATGATCCAATATGGATGACAGGTCTCTTATTTGACCCAAGGACGAACCCTTTTGAAATTGTTGAAAAGCGGTTCAGATTTAAATAAAGCTCCCATATATAGTTTCATCCGATTATATGTAAATTGAGCACCATAATCACAATATTTGTCTAAAATTGAGACAAAATTTTGATTAGCGTATTGAAATAACAACAGGTTGACGTTCTTGAAGTATTGTTAAAATCGGTTCAGATTTAGATATAACTTCCATATATAGTTCCGTCCGATTTTATGTTAATGGTCCGAGTATTGGTCCGATACAGACAAAATTTTGCACAGTACTGAATTATGTCCTGATTTATGTATGCGATGCTGGAATCGTTTCAGATTTGGATATAGCTCCCATATATAGTATCATTCCATTTTATGTAAATGGAGCACCGCACTCGTCCGATTGAGACAATATTTTGCACAGAGTACTGAATTAGGTCCTGATAAATGTGTCCGATTTATGTTTGTCCAATTGAGACAATATTTTGCACTGAGTACTGAATTAGGTCCTGATTGATGTATGATAAGTTTTTATACCCTTCACCACACTGTGTGCATATGTTTGTAACAGGCAAAAATAATCGAGATAGAACCATGGTTCCTTTTGAGAATATGCATAGAATCACTTTCTGTCCATGTTATGATCCTGTACGGTCGCATTTATGATCCGAATTCGATTAACTTTGGCACAGCTCATTTGATTGGCCCAAGGACGAATCCTATTGAAACTGGGAAAAATCGGTTCAAATTTAGATATAGCTTCCATATATATTTTCGTCCGATTTGAGGTAAATGGGTACCAAAGTCCCTATATATCTTTCGATTTGCACGAAATTTGGTATAGCCTACTGAATTAGGTATAGAATGATGTGTGCTAAGTTTCGTGAAAATCGGTTCAGATTTAGGTATAGCTCCCATATATAGTTTCGCCCGATTTTAGGTAAATGGTGCACCAAAGTCCCTGAAAATAATTTGATTTGCTCGAATTGTGGCATAGCATATTGAATTAAGTCTAGAATGACGTGTGCTAAGTTTCGTGAAAATCGGTTAAGATTTGGATATAGCTTCCATATATAGTTCCGCCCGATTTAAGGTAAATGGTGTACCAAAGTCTCCATATATATCTTTCGATTTGCACGAAATTTGGTATAGCATATTGAGTTAGGTCTAGAATGATATATGATAAGATTGGTAAAAATCGGTTTAGATTTACAAATAGCTCCCATATATAGTTTTGCACGATTTCATAGTCTCTTAAAATAATTTAATTTGCTCGAATTGTGGCATAGCGTATTGAATTAAGTCTGGAGTGACGTGTGCTAAGTTTCGTGAAAATCGGTTCAGGTTTAGATATAGCTTCCATATATTATTTCGTCCGATTTTAGGTAAATGGTGCACCAAAGTCCCTGCTAATCTTTTGATTGGCATCCATTTTAGTATAACGTACTAAATTAAGTCTAGAATGAAGTGTGCTAAGTTTCGTGAAAATCGGTTTAAATTTAGATATAGCTTCCATACATAGTTTCGTCCGATTTTAGGTAAATGGTGCACCAAAGTCTCTGAAAATCATTCAATTTGCATTCATTCCTGTTCTATTTGCACGATATTTTGTTATTGAAATCGGTTCAGATGTAAATATAGCTCCCACATATATTTTAGTGGAGTCTATGTATCTTTGTTTTATAGGGTAGGGTAGGGTATATGTGTGTGAAAATTCATGCCAATGATTTTAATTCAGTTTAAATATCTATGTTATATTCTATTTACAGGATATTGTATATATTAGCATCTCTTCTATGTACCCAAAATGCTGAAGGATATCATATAGTCGGCCCCGTCCGACTTTTGAACTTTCCTTACTTTTTTTTTATCAGAGCCATTGATGTCCTTTTACTCCGATGAGATTGTCAAGTACTTGTCTAAGTCTACAATACAGTAGGTCAAAAGCACTATCATCGATCACATAGCAGAGCTCGTTTCCAGGATACCTTTGAGTAGGATGACAGTTTCTACAAATTGTTTGTAACGTATTTGCCCAAATTAACAAACTTAGCAAATAAATCTGAATATAAAAATCTGTTCTTGTCATTACATTGCTAAAATTGATTGACAGACAGAAAAACTAAAAAACCACGACTAAAGTTTTTGTTTGTGTGTGTTGGCTTTTTGGATTTGTGCTAAAGTTTGTGCTATCCTTTCAGTCCTATTCAAATTTTTAGTTGAACTAAATCAATATGGACAATTTGAAATGAACACTGATTAATATCGAGCAAATTACCCAAGGGGTTAGACAATCTGCAGCTCCCTTAACTTGCCGGAAAAACCAAATATATGTCACTAAAACGACAAACAGAAAAATAAAACCTTGTTTTATGTCAGTATTTAAATGCCTGGTGTCGATATTTCAATATGTCCCAAAGCTGCAACTGAATGAACCAAACAGGCAACAACAACAAATGTTATGTCATCCTTATTGTTTTAATGCCTTCTGCAGCCATATTGGCAAACGTTAGGTTCTGGTTGCCAACAAAATTTTCAACTGTTTTTGTTAAATGTATTGGTAAATCCTTGTTTTATTTTTATTAGGGTTTTATTTAAATTTCCCAGATCCCACTCTATTGTCCTTGCTTTTCATTTCTACCCCTCACTCTTGCCTGCACTAGGGGGCGACACATCGAGTAATAACAAATGATTTGGTTAAGGCTTAACTTTTAAATCCATGTCGAACAAGTGCCAAAATACAGCAACAGCATAACATAATAGATTGGCAGGATGGTTGTTAGAATAAAATGTCGTTTCAGTTTTTGTTTGAAATAAAAACAAAAACATACAAATTAAACCAGTGAGCGGAGTAGTATAGTCGGACGGGGCCGACCATACGATACCCTACACAACTACCACATAACTCAAATTTTCTGCGGATGTTTATTCCGAGCCTGGGCAATATTTCGTTATATTTGCATCCTCTTGCCCGATTAGAGGTAAACAGCACCTCTTCCTCACACTGACATATTTTCCGAATATTACGAGTATTCAGTGCAGCTATTGTCCAGATTCTCTTCACCGTGGGTTGTGTGACTCGAAAATAACATAAAAATTATGTTTTCGGTCCACTTCATTTCAAAATTATTATCTGCTAATTATCGAAAATTATACGTGTTGTCCTTGACCATAACTGGAACATTATGGAGCAATCAGTGCTATAATTCCGCTCTCTAGAGTTATTAATGGGTTACTAAATAATATAAGAATACGGAGATACCTGTAAATATTTAGGTGTAACTCCCACATCCGAGCACATACAACAATATAATTGGTATTAATTTAAAGGTCAACCACTCCTCTTACGTATAATACCAACTTCTCAGGTCTATGTCCTTCAGTGGTAAATATATATGCTATAGAATACAAATTTTGTCAGTTTTCACACAAAAGTCAGGGTCCATTTGACCCGCTAAATATTGACAGATCTTTATCAAAACAGGCATGCTTATTCTTTGTCCCGATCCCCTTGTCCATGCAAAATTTTATGATGTTCGGACCATAACTGTGGCCTCTGGAGCGACCAGAAAAACCGACAAAAATTTAGTATTTAGTCCATTTCATCCCCTAAACATTAACCGATCTTTCCCAAAAACAATAGGGGTCTTCATTGAACCATTCAGCATTCAAATTCCTAAAATCTGTTCGTACGCCCATCTGAGGGAATGTCAGAACATTGATATAAATTGTGTGCAGGGGAATTTTTATGGTTTTTTGGTTGGTGGAAAATTTGGCTATTGAATTTAATCTACAGAAAATACGGTGAGTCTATGCCAAAATGTTTACCTTCTAATCACCAAGAACAAAATTTGCCCAGTCATTATATGAAGCTATATTGAAAATTAGCTTGCAAATAATTATACCCTTCACCACACTGTGGTACAGGGTATTATGTCTTTGTGCATATGTTTGTAACAGGCAAAAGGAAACGAGATAGACATATGGTTCCTTTTGAGAATATGCATAGAATCACTTTTTAAGTCGATTTAAGCATGTCCGTCCGTCTGTCTGTCTGTCCATGTATTTTTGTGAGCAAAGTACAGGTCGCATTTATGATCCGAAATGTATGAAATTTGGCACAGGTCATTTGTTTGGCCCAAGGACGAACCCTATTGAAATTGGGAAAAATCGGTTCAGATTTAGATATAGCTCCCATATATAGTTTCGTCCGATTTACTGTAAATGGTGTACCAAAGTCCCTATATATCTCTCGATTTGCACGAAATTTGGTATAACGTACTGAATTGGGCCTAGAATGATGTTTGCCAAGTTTCGTGAAAATCGGTCCAGATTTAGATATAGCTCCCATATATAGTTTCGTCCGATTTACTATAAATGGTGTACCAAAGTCCCTATATATCTCTCGATTTGCACGAAATTTGGTATAACGTACTGAATTGGGCCTAGAGTGATGTTTGCCAAGTTTCGTGAAAATCGGTCCAGATTTAGATATAGCTCCATTATATATATTTTCGTCTGATTTACTGTAAATGGTGTACCAAAGTCCCTATATATCTCTCGATTTGCACGAAATTTGGTATAACGTACTGAATTGGGCCTAGAGTGATGTTTGCCAAGTTTCGTGAAAATCGGTCCAGATTTAGATATAGCTCCCATATATAGTTTCGTCCGATTTCATGTAAATTGTGCACCAAAGTCCCTATATATCTTTCGATTTCCACGAAATTTGGCAAAATTGGGCCTAGAGTGATGTCTGCCAAATTTCGTGAAAATCGGTCCAGATTTAGATATAGCTCCCATATATAGTTTCGTCCGATTTACTGTAAATGGTGTACCAAAGTCCCTATATATCTCTCGATTTGCACGAAATTTGGTATAACGTACTGAATTGGGCCTAGAGTGATGTTTGCCAAGTTTCGTGAAAATCGGTCCAGATTTAGATATAGCTCCCATATATAGTTTCGTCCGATTTCATGTAAATTGTGCACCAAAGTCCCTATATATCTTTCCATATGCACGAAATTTGACATAACGTACTGAATTGAGCCTAGAAAGAATCTGCCAAGTTTCGAGGAAATCGGTATAGATTTAGATATAGCTCCCATATATAGTTTCGTCCGATTTCATGTAAATGGGCACCAATGTCCCTGGTATGTTTCGTGAAAATCGGTCCAGATTTAGATATAACTCCCATATATAGGTTCGTCGATTTTATGTAAATAGTGCACCAAAGTCCCATATATCTTTCGATTTGCACGAATACTGAATTGATGCTGGAATGATGTGTGCTGAGTTTCGTGAAAATCGATTCAGATTTTGATATATATATTTTCGTCCGATTTAATCTAAATAATGTACCAAGTTCTTACGTTGCATAGCCTTTTAAATTTAATCCAGAATAATGTGTGCCAAGTTTAGTGAAAATCGGTTGAGATTTAGATGTAGCTCCCTTATATTATAGATTGATTTTAAGTAATTGACGCACCAAGGAACCAATATATGGCTGATAAGAACAAAACGTACTGAAATCAGTATAGCCTAACCTGTGACAAGTTTCGTTGAAATCGGTTCATATTTGGATATAGCATCCGTATATATGTAAATTGTGCATCAAACTCCTCATATTTGTTAGGTTGACATCAAATTTTGCACAACGTACAAAATTGAGTATAGAATAACGTAGTTGGGTTTTCTAGAATACAGACCTAGCCCAACGGGTGACCTTTTGATATTTGTTTGAAGTCGATTTACATACTTTTGTTCCATTGTAACAAACGAATGACATGTTTATGAATAGATCTAGGTAGATTCACATTTAGATAAATATCACATATTTTATTTCATACAATTTCATGATAATAGTCCTGTTTAATATACTCATAGTGGTGAAGGGTATCATATAGTCGGCCCCGTCCGACTTTACTACTTTCCTTACTGGTTTTTCTACCAACAAAGGGCCCGAAATGCCAAGTTGCAGTCACATAGGTTAGAAAATGCATTTAGACCCATTATAATATCCACAAAGCGGAACAAAGGCGTTAGAAACCTATAGAGCATCTTAAATTTCAGGTAATCAATTGGGGCTCTCTTCCGCTCAACTTGAAACATTCCTTTCACGCTTCAGCTCACTTATATAGAATATACCTAGTCTATAAATACCCCATCAAATTTTGTATAAAAGTTCAGTTCCTCTATAAAAATGTTCGACTCATTTGCTTGTCTACAAAGACTCCCTGGCGTTCAGCTCGTCTATAATGCTCCCAGGCCTTCAGCTCGTCTAAAAGGACCCTTTGGCCTTCAGCTCCTCTATAAAGACTCCCTGGTCTTCAGATCGTCTATAAAGACTCGCTGGCCTTCAGCTCGTCTATAATGGCTTCATGGCCTTCAGCTCGTCTATAAAGACGAGTTCCTCTTGGCTTCAGCTCGACTATAAAGACGAGTTCCTCTTGGCTTCAGCTCGTCTATGAGAGACGCCCTTCAGCTCGTCTATGAGAGTCGCCCTTCAGCTCGTCTATGAGAGTCGTCCTTCAGCTCGTCTATGAGAGTCGCCCTTCAGCTCGTCTATGAGAGACGCCCTTCAGCTTGTCTGTGAGAGACCCCCTTCAGCTTGTCTGTGAGAGACGCCCTTCAGCTCGTCTATGAGAGACTCCCTTATAGAAACTCCCTTCAGTTCGTCTATAAAGCCTTCCTTCAGCTAAGCTATGAAGACTCCTTTTGAAAATTATTTTTCCCCCAAACTTTATTACCAACCCTCGTAATATATTACAATACATCAAATGAATTAAAAACCAGGAAAGTTCAAAAGTCGGACGGTGCCGACTATATGATACCCTTCACCACTATGTAGATTGAACCTACTACAAAATACCTTTCTGAAATCTATGAAAATTTCCATGACAATTGGGTAGACTTGGATTCTTTGGTGTACCATTTGTATAAAACCGACCAAAGTTATGTATTTGTATATTTGGTATGCTGCAGCACAAAGCGCCATCAACAATTTTATCTCGTGTATATGGAACAGACGTAGGCTCATTGGTGAACCATTTACGTAAAATCAGACGAAAATATATATGGGAGATATATCTAAATCTGAACCGATTTTCACAAAACTTAACACACGTCATTCTAGACATAATTTAGTACGTTATGCCAAATTTCGTGCCAATCGGAAAATATATAGGGGCTTTGCTGCACCATTTACATTAAATCGGGCGAAAATACATATGGGAGCCCTCTAGAGATCTCTTTCTTACACTGACATATTTTCCGAATATTACTAATATTCTAATATACAGCCCTTCTAATTACTTGGCCAGATTCCCTTCACCGTGGGTTGTGTTGTGATGTTCGGCTTATAATTGTGGCCTATAGATCGACTCGGAAACACACACAAAAAATTAAGTTTTCGGTCCATTTCATCCCAAAATGTTTATAGATCGCCACAATTTTGCACAGAGTCGTCTTTTGTCTGCAGGCAGGTCAAGTTCGAAGATGGGATATATCGGTCCACGTTTAGGCATAGCTCCCATATAAGGATACCCCCTAATTT